>NC_088644.1:13337023-13515131 GCF_964019385.1 Sycon ciliatum
TAAACCGTCCCCGTCAGTATGTATGTATGTGATCTCTGACTGGTGCTGGGATTGAGACTGGTGCTGGGATTGAGACTGGTGCTGGGATTGAGACTGGTGCTGGGATTGAGACTGGTGCTGGGATTGAGACTGGTGCTGGGATTGAGACTGGTGCTGGGATTGAGACTGGTGCTGGGATTGAGACTGGTGCTGGGATTGAGACTGGTGCTGGGATTGAGACTGGTGCTGGGATTGAGACTGGTGCTGGGATTGAGACTGGTGCTGGGATTGAGACTGGTGCTGGGATTGAGACTGGTGCTGGGATTGAGACTGGTGCTGGGATTGAGACTGGTGCTGGGATTGAGACTGGTGCTAGGATTGAGACTGGTGCTGGGATTGAGACTGGTGCTGGGATTGAGACTGGTGCTGGAATTGAGACTGGTGCTGGGATTGAGACTGGTGCTGGGATTGAGACTGGTGCTGGGATTGAGACTGGTGCTGGGATTGAGACTGGTGCTGGGATTGAGACTGGTGCTGGGATTGAGACTGGTGCTGGGATTGAGACTGGTGCTGGGATTGAGACTGGTGCTGGGATCTCTGAGACTGGTGCTGGTATTGAGACTGGTGCTGGGATTGAGACTGGTGCTGGGATTGAGACTGGTGCTGGGATTGAGACTGGTGCTGGGATTGAGACTGGTGCTGGGATTGAGACTGGTGCTGGGATTGAGACTGAACGGAGCTGTGCCATCACTGGTGCATCCCAGTGGCAATTTGGCATATGCGAACAAAATATTATGCCCAGCACTAATGTTGTAGTTGTTGCTGCTGCTGCTGCTGCTGTTCCTGCTGTAGGCATAGCAAATGCAACATTTCATCGTGGCTTGTTGGAATCTGTTCTTCCTCGACTACTGGCCGAGTTCGATGAGGATGAGGACGTATGCGCTACTATTGATCCTCTCAGACATGGCTTCACTGGTAAGCAAGACTGGATAGGGCTATGTGCATGACACCATTGTCAGAGAAGCAATCCTTTCTTTGACATGCCATCTTTCCAGCCTAGTGGAAGTCATGACACGGTCGGTGCGATGTGCCCAGTGCCGTACAGAGCCAACCAGCTGGTAACACTGGTTACTGCAGCTGGGGCAGGCGGTGCAGGTGCCGGTACTGCAGAATGTACTACAGTATTACTACATGGTATATGCATGAAAACAGTACTACAGTATTACTACAATGGTATTACCGTACTTCCGCACGTATAAGCGCATGTGCTTATGTCCGGACATAAGCGCACCCCCCCCCCCCCCCCCCCCCAATTATAAGCGCATGGGCTTACCGTAAAGTACCGTTGATCCGCCCCCTCTCTAATTCCCGCCCCCTGTCGATTTCTACCTTTGAAGCGACTTCGGCGTATACAACGAAAATACGATGTTGAACCGACGCATGCACTGCTGTGCACAATATCTGCCAATCCAGGATGAAAATGTGCACAATTCAGCACGTCGAGTCTGAACTTCTACGTTGTTGTACATCGTACTGCACTTGACAGCCTTGATCTAATTCCTGCCCCCTGCCGAAAACCCAGCTGGGAAGCGACATGGCGTGGGGGGGGGGGGGCGGATCAACGGTACTTTACGGTATGTATGTGGACGGTGTGGTTAAGCATCCGCGAGCTGAATATACTGCTAAGCATTGTGATAACACCGTTGTTTAGGACACAGACAAACCTTTATTGCACATTTATCATGTAGTAATACTGTAGTACTGTTTCAGCGCATGGGCTTCTACCCGAACATGTTCACACAGCAAAAAATCTTTTTTTGTAGGAAATGTTCACTTATAAGCCCATCATGCGCTTATATGTGGGGAAGTACGGTATGCATGAAAACAGTACTACAGTATTACTACGTGGTATATACAGTGGTCCCTCTATAATCCGGCACCATTTGTGCCACGAAAATCTGCTGGATTAGGGAGGGTGCTGGATTAACAAATCTGATTTACTGCTGCAATGTGCATGAAGAGGACATTTTGGCTACTGAAAATTGTGCTGGTTTATCGAGGGTGCTGGATTATAAAGTGCCGGATTAGAGAGGGACGACTGTACATGAAAACAAGTATTACAGTACTGTACATCACCTTATTTTCGGTGTTGTAAAATTTCGGTAAAAGCCAACCCTGACCTTTAGGGTGCGTTTGGTTGGTACGATCTAGAACAGGATCGAACAGCTGGTGCACATGGAGCAGCCTCGTGCCAACCAAACGGTACTCCAGAAACAGAGCACATTTTTGTGGAAAAATGTGCCAAACTTGGTGCATTCTTCAAAATGTGTATGGTTCACCATGGTTACTTTGTACGGTACAACGAGTCCAACCCTAAAGCGTATGCACGTGATCATTTGGGACCAAAATCGATGTTCCCGCCAGGTTTCACTGTGAAAAAGTGAAACTGCTCGGTCTGCTCCGGCCTCGAGGCCGGAGCAAGCAGAACATGTTCTGGCCGACCCAGAACAGGTACAGTCCCAACCAAACGCGCTGTTCTGGTAAATCCTGTTCTAGTTCGTACCAACCAAACGCGCCCTTAGGTGTAAGGATAAATTCGGTATGAATGGCACCAAAAAAAAAAAAAAAAAAAAAAACGGCTATTCCTCTAATATCTCCGGCTAGGCTCCACATAATATGTACATGTACATGTATATATATGTACATGTACTATACCAGCATACAAGTTGATTTGACAGTGATTTTCATGTTTACATATTTTTGGTATTTCGGAAAATTTAGGTGTAATGTTAAATTAGGGCTGCATTCGATTGTAGAAACTGGATCCCGATCCCCGCCGACCAGATCACTTTGATCGGACGGATACAATCGAATGTGCACAACCGATAATCCGTTTCAAGGCCTTAGCAACCGCGTTGCTACAGCTCATCCCGTAGTATCTGTACGCGTTGTGGTAAACTCTTGACCTAGTGTACGCATATTGCGAGTTTTGAGTAGATACGAGTCGTACTATCGAAATGAATCCGTCGAATCCGTCGAATCCGTCTCTGGGAGGTGGGTTGACTGGATCCGAATCCGTGCTCTCGGGATCCGGATTCGTACAATCGAACATGCACAAATTTGGCGAATCCGGGTCCGGGGCTGATGGATTCGTACAATCGAACATGCCCTAGGTGATCCAGGACCAGTACCGAAGATACCGAAATTTAAATTACACCGAAATAAAGGTGGTATACAGTATTACTACATGTACGAGGTGATTTGGCTTTTTTAACATTTGGCTTTTTTAACAAATGTGTAAAATTTGCTTTTCTTCTGGCTGTTTCTCTGTTCCGGATGGCTGTATCGAAACATGGGTGGTGGCAAATGAGAGCCAGTTTATCGTAGATCAACATTGACCAGAAAATTTGGTGCATACAATTTAATTCTCCCTGCCACGTCGGTATAACTAGTGGTGGGTGCTTTGCCATTTTTTGTAAAATGTGTAAAATGAGCCCCTGGATGGACGAGGAGGGCAGTGAATTGCTTCCGCAGGGCCTTTGGACGACGTCAGGCCGTCTTGCCATCACTGAAGACAGTAATGAAGAACAGTAGGTCACGGAATACACTCTGTGAGAGCGAAAACATGGCTGCGATGCTATGCTACCTATCCAATTCCACCGTATAACACAGCCACTAGTTACAAATACAAAAACACGGCTTTCGCAGCATACAATGCAGTTCACTCCTCTGTTGACAGACTAATTTTCATCCACTAGCAATTCTTTTTAGTGATATCTATCAACTTCAGAACATTGATGACCGAATATCCCAGTTTGTGATGCCATTTTACAAATTTGTTAAAGAATGACACACCAATTATTTGAATCCTGAGAATACTATGAAAATAGGACATGATTCAAGACACTTTCCAAAGTGGGATCATTCCCGTTTTTGGACACAACAGGCATGAAGGATAGCACTTCCACTTGCAACAATTCATTTGGACGTAGCTTGTCTAGAAGTGACTGAAAAACGTCATTTTACAACCATGTTAAAAAAAAGCCAAATCACCTCGTAGTGCTACTGGCTTGAAGGAACACACAGCAAGTCAGAACCGGACTTACACCTTCGGGACTGGTTTAGACCAATACAGAGAACTCAATCCGGACTGGTCTGAACTGAATTTGTCTAACAAGGAACTCTGGTTCTTTTTTTTTGTTTTGTTTTTAAGGAACCAGAGTTCCTTGTTGTTTTTAGTTTAGTAAAATGTTCATGAGCTATGTACCGGTCATTGCGTTGAATTGTCAACAGGGAGAAAGTGGTGGGTTCCCGAGCCTCTGATTCTTAGACCTACTACAAGTAGCATACAAAGTACCATGTGAGTGCCCAGCCACCACCCACCACCCACCACCCACCACCACTTTTTCTTTCTTCTCAAAGGTAAAATTGGTACACGTCTCCACATTTGGAGCTACCTAATGTTATAAGAAAGGAAGCTGGAAGCATTTGTGAAAGTAACCAAAACACCCATGTTAGGCAAAAATGTAAGGCTGGTTTAGTTCAGCTTCCGTTACCTTCCCACTTTCCCATGCACTGGTTTATTCTGATTATGTGAGAAGTTCCTATATATAGTACTTGAAGTAGAACCTGCCTTGCCGGACTCAACGGACTCCTCCATATTCAGGACACGTTCTGTATGATCACAACTGCTCCTAATCAAGCTGCAGTGCTGTATTCAGAACCTGTGCCAATACAGGACACACGTGCCTGATCCCTGGCAGGTTATCCATATTTGATAGGTTCCATTGTATAGAGGATATGCGATAATGTCAAATCCGCCATGTATAGGAGCCAGTTGGGGTGGCAAAATGCCCAAAGCGGGTACAGAAACCCCTTATATAGAAGAATTTGGGGTGGCAAACGTAGTATATGACGTGTATCGCATAACCTCTGAAAGGGCGGCCAGTGAGAGAGCAGCCAGAGAGTGCATGTGGTGGAGGTAGGATTGCTTTATTGTTCCATTGTATTTTAGCGAAACACTGCTTTCATCAACAATCCACGCGGCCGGTGCTGACACGTTGTAGCATGCCGGGAGATGCGTGAAGATGGGCCTGGCCCGAAAGTTTAGATTGAACTACTGTAAGACATGTTTTTATAATGAGTCGCGCATTTTTAACAAGTTGTCCAAAATTACGTTAGCAGTCTTCCAGTCTTCAGGCATACCGTAGAATCCCGCAGATAAGTCCATGGGCTTATCTGTTTCACAAGGACATTTCGGTGGGCTTATACGAGAACATGGGCTTATACACGGGCATGGGCTTATACGCCGACGCCAAAATTGTGCTATTGAAAAGTATCAAGGAAGTGAGAAGTACATTGCTGAAAACCACTGTGCAAACAAAAACCATCAAAAACCACCGATGATTGTGTTGAAATGTACAAAAGAAAACAAACAAAAAAACATGTACATGTACTACGTACATGGTATGACCAAGAGTCCATAATTTGTGGACTCTTTGGTATGACCTAGGCCCACGGGCTTGTACGATGAAGCTGTGTGATGTTCGAACTAACCCTGGGGTTATGCGCGAGCATGGGCTTATACGCGGGTGGGCTTATGCGCGGGATTCTACGGTATCCGCACATAACACACAGGAGGCATTACAGCCTCTACAAAACTTATCATAAACGAAGAAATATCATTACTTCAGATTTACTTCCTGGTTTATTTACATGTCTTACAGTATGTTACTTCTTTTTCAATCAATTCTAGCCAAGAGGCCAATTTGAGTGGTTTTCTGCTTTTGTGAGCAAGATGACATGGCTACAGTGCACCCTGAGAAAAAACGCTGGAAAGTGGTAAAATTAAACCGAGATAATACTTTGCTCTGCTGTGTTGCTGCTGTGCTGCTTGCTCAGACGAGGTCTTCCTATCTGCACTGCGTACGTTCAAGGTGCTCAAGCGTATCGTATTCATTGCTTGTCGGTTTGAATCGTCCAAAGGCAACCTTGTGAGGTATGTCAGCTAGAGAGTGCTACATGTAACAGGTACTATGGTGTTGGCAAATGATGCAGGCTGATGTAATTGTAGTGTGTAGACCGGGTGTAGGTAGATGTTAGTATGCAGGCTGTAGTCCCATTGCTTCTGGTGCACTTGCTTTGGAACTGTGCAGTGCTACTTGTGTAGATCACGTGCACAATGTTTTCAGGTTCAGTTTCAGTTTTGTTTATTTACGGATTCTCCAGAGGTAAAATGGATACCTATCATGTCCTTGTGATGTCACTGTGATTAGGAAGTTCACTCGAAAAATCAAAAATTGCGAGTTTTGCATAAAACGCTAGTTTTTTTCTAAACCGGGAAGATGTGAGAAACAACCTGTGAAAATTTGAGCCCAAAATTCCAAAGCAATTTAATGTAGGTTTGCAGCGTACGGCAAACCGTAGTTATCGCTGACAACCGAGCAGCAGGCAAAAGCCACGCGCGTGGCTAGGCGCGCAACAATGGGGGTGTCTGGCATGCAATGGCGGGCAGCCGTACTGGGGAAAGCCCAGGCCGCAGTACGAGTACGCCGATATGCGCGGGCGAGACTACCCCATATTTGCATAAAGGTATCAGCGCTACTAATGCAATGTTTACTACAAGCAGGGCTCATGGCGCCTAATCTCTATATTAGGAAGCAGTTCCTTTCATGGCACGAAAGGACTCCAGCGCGCGTACTAAGGCCTCGTTTACACGACAACGATTGAAAAACGTTTTTGTCAAAAACGTTTTCAAAAGAATACGCTTCCACAGAATTTGATAAGAGCGTTTTCACGACAACGCTGAAAAACGTTTCAAAAACGTTTCAAACGAAAAACGGCTTCAAAGTGTTTTTCAATCGTTTTCGTTCCGTTTCGTTCTCGTGTAAACGGCAAAAACGTTTTACTAGTACGAGCCTTGTACTCAAAACATGCCGCCGCCAGCCTACGCCAGGCCAACTTATTGCACGTGACCATTGCGCGCCGAAAAACGTGTTGCAGTGTACACGATTATCGTTTTCGTGTAAACAGCAAAAACGTTTGGAAAATGATTGAAAAACGTTTTTCAATCGTTGTCGTGTAAACGAGGCCGAAGCCTCAGCCAAGGTACAGTACTAACCGAGTACGCAAGATAGAACAGGCGGTGTGGCGGAGCAAACATACCACGTATGGAAGAGGCGAAGTCCCCGGATGCCGCCCGGTCCACAATGACAGACACCACCATGCTTATATGGGAAATAAGGCGCGAGAGCCCACCAGGTAAGGCGGGCCGCATAAGCACGTGGCAAGCGCAAATAGCGTAAGACGTACCCACGAGGCCACAACGCGAGAGTACGGCAGCATGAGCAGAGTACGAGAGTACGATGCCGGATCAACGCAGGGCGGACCAAGGTGTGGTAGTGCCACAGCACGAGGCACCTCAGCAGTTGGAGGTGGCGAACGCAGGGACAGCATCAATATTGGCAGCTAGCAGCAGCAGCAGATGGGCGTGATTTTTTTTCTTCTTCAAGACTAGCAACGAGGAGCAGCAGGCAACCCTCGTTTCACTCGTGATTGCTTAATCACATGGCAAAAACAACAAAAATGCAACCCCATTCTATGGTGCTATGATGTGTGTGTCTCGGGGGGTGGGGCGATAAGAGTTATAGTCGATTGCCCTATTTGGGCTATTGCGGCGTATTGCCTCTTCTAGTTCGAATTTGTCATTTTGCATTGTTTTTACTTGCCGCCATGGCTGGCTATCGCCTCCTCCCTCCATACTGGCCTAGTATATTCCCTGGCCACGGGAAGGTGCAATAACAGGGCCGTCGGACACGGTACGGTCGCTACGGTATTGACGGTACCACTTTTTGGCCCAGGTACCCCGTGAATCAATAAAATACAGTGATCTGGGATCTAAATTTCCAATTTTCGGCATTTTCGGCTCAGCCACCACTCCCCCATGAGTACTTCGAAGTAATAGTCCTTATGCACATTGTACAGATGTACGAAGTTCTGTACTATGGCCGTAGGTGTGTACATACCCGGTTGGGTGTTCATTGTGTGCTATATATGCGCGCTTGACCCATTTAGCCTCACAATTCATGGCAAACGATCACTTTTCAAGCCTTCTTCACTTTGGGATTGAACTAACGACTAGCTAGATCTCTGCCGGAAAAAGATTTCGTATGAAATGCCTTCATGGCCCATTTCATAGTGGAAATAGCAGTAAACACAATAGGGTCCTGCACATTCAACACCCAACCGGGTCTACGGGATTCTACAAGATTATACGGGATTTCGTGCATCTGTACAATGTGCATAAGGCCTATTGTAATTGTACTTCAGATGGCTGACCGTACCACACTAAAATACCTTCCGACGCCCCTGAATAAATAAATAAGATTGGGAGATGGGGGCCAAAACAGCTATAGAAGTAAATGCAAGTACTGTAAAGTACCGTTGATCCGCCCCCTGTCTAATTCCCACCCCCTGTCGATTTTCTACCTGTGAAGCGACTTCGGCGTATACAACGAAAATATGATGTTGAACCGACGCATGCACTGCTGTACACAATACTTGCCAATCCAGGATGAAAATGTGCACAATCCAGCACATCGAGTCTGAACTTCTACGTTGTTGTACATCGTTCTGCACTTGACAGCCTTGATCTAATTCCCGCCCCCTGCCGAAAACCCAGCTGGGAAGCGACATGGCGTGGGGGGCGGATCAACGGTACTTTACGGTATGTATGTGGACGGTGTGGTTTCTGTCCAGCACTGCACTATCTTTGCCCGCATGCACATGTTCTTTTTTCTCAATGTGTTGTGATTTCCGCAGCTTGTGTCTCCAGTCCCCAGTCTATCAACCGGACGAAGGTTTCAGGCCGGTGAAGGCAATCGTTCTGGACATGTTCCCGCAAGCACTGGACACCGAGTGGGCCATTCTATTGGAGAGAACGTCCGCGGCAGATTCTGAACCGCCTAGCCGAGAGTATGTACATCTATACCAACGCCTGCTGCTGTGTCTTTGCTGTATTCCATTGCACACTCCACACTCCACAGCGCACAGCTACTAGTACAGTGACACTTCTATGTATTGAAAAATCCATGATAATCTGGAAAAATGAATGGAAGAATCCAATGTTAGCGCATGCCTTACGAACTTCAGGATTCATCAGAGTCACTACTAGCCAACCAGATCACTAGTTAGTAGTATACCAGAGCGCAACTAAAAAAAGCCGCCTAAAAGACCATCCCTGCTTGTGTAGTAGGTGTCTCAGTCTGTCAATGAGAGGTTTTATGGCTTTGAATGGGTGTGCAAGGTAGCCGTTGTCCTTACTGACAGGCGAATGACAGCAAACTGCTGCATGGTCTTTCACAGGTGCTCGGCTTAAAATTCACTTACTGTAAGCGTTGAATCACAAATGAGGCACAACGGTCAACTTTTTAAAAAGAAAAATCCAGCTTTCCCTCAAGAAACGTTGCAGGTATGCCACTTCTTCTGTCCTGTGTACTGGAGGAATAAAAGATGGGTGTGTGCGTAAAGCAGTTTGGTTTTAGTAATAGATCTGCAAATGTCTCATTACTACAGTCATGTCCATTGTGTAGGTCCTGCTTCCCTTCCCTGGGCCGGTTACCATGACAAGCGTGTCTTCCTGCCTTGTGTTGTAATACAGGTCTGTGGAGACAGAGCTGGATGAGCTGATGTCCAATGCTACAAATGCCTCTGCCACTAGACAAAGTGCAGAGTGAGTGGATTGGCTGAACTCTCTCTGTTCGTACTAAACCTCAAGCCGCAGTGAGCAGGAACGGGTCTTGCATGCCACCATGGCCACCGATCCCACCAGTGGATTGTGCTTTGCTACTGACACCAGTCATACCACCCAGGTACACTCCTATTTAGCTTGATGTATTTGCTCTACGAGTAGCAATGTCAACATAGTGAGCCGTACACACTGTGTGGACTGCCTGGCCACTTTGACTCTTTCTGTACTGAAAGATGGCAACAGCGGTGTGTCAATGGACAGCGCATCCTCGAGCTTTTCTGCTCGGACTCAACCATGCGTGCTGACGCAAGGTTGTCGGGCTGCTGTGGACATCCAGCTTGCGATCTCCATGGTGTCGTCGCATATGTGGCGAGCAACCCAATCCTGTGCATCTTGCAGTCAGGCAGAGACTCTCGTCACGAGGTAGTGGAAATGTGTGACATGCAGTGATGCCAATTGTGCTGCTTTAGCAGCAGCACGGAGGACTGTTGCATTGGATACTTCAAGTACCACCATTGGTGTCGTTGCTGTCAATACCTTGCCAGCAGTATCCTACCTGGACGACTAGGGAGTATACTAGTGCATACATCACTGTTCTCTTTCAGTGGACCAGCCAGGATTCAGCGAGTGCTGGTTCCCAGTGGTCACAGCCGATGGGTTACACAGGCTTGTGTGAGCTATGTGAAGCATGACCCGTAGCTCCTCCATTGGCTGGGTGTATGATACTAGTACACTTACACAGCAGTAGCACTAACCCTACTGCAATTCTGCCATTCTTTATTTTTGCACATGACAGTTACATCTCTGAACTGTCCCCATATATTCTATATCTACTTTGAACTTCAGCTTGAAGTACTTCGCACGTACACATACTCCTGTCTTTCGCATAAACAATACCCGGCATAGTCCTGGCCGGGCAAGATTGCTAGTAGAAGCTGATGTCCATGGATTCAATCTGGCAACAGTTGTCACTGTTGGCTCCAGCAGTTAGTGGACACAAACATGATCTGAAGCACAATGTGTGTTAGTGATAGGATTCAAGTCACTGATTTCAATGCAGTCGAATTTCAGCACAAAACACTTCTCCGCTGTTGTCTTTCACAGTGAAGGCACTGAAGCACACCTCCACGAGTCCTGTGTCGTGATGGGCTAGCAGTCCAGCTCAGTCATGAATGAGGGATCCTGCCGTAACTGGTATGTGTGTGTGTGTGTGCTAAAAATTAGTGGCGGTCAATTCATCAGCCTTGCAAGCTGTTGAATGGTGTAATCCCAGCACAAGTTGCTATGTCTAACATAGCTGTTCGCTATCATCGCTTCCGCGATGGGCATGTCTGAGGTCTGAGGTGTGTGTGTGTGTGTGTGTGTGTGCATGCTACAATACCACCTGCTGACACTAACTGCTAACCACTCAATGGATGTACAATGTAGCTGTAAACTCGGAAGGATATAGCACCAAGTTACATGTAGTTGAAACACTTTCCTGTATGGACCGTGTGCTGTAAACAATTAATGGGGTCTTCGGGTTTGGATCATTGGAGATGCCTGCAAACTACAATATCTAGTACCCAGGTAGATGATCAAAAGCTAAAGCTACCAGTACTTGTAGCAACATGCATTTTGGAAGTGGTGTCAGGAAACTATGCTGCTCTGTTTCTGAGGTGATGAGTACCTCCATAATGACAGACCAACTGGTGGGAAAGATGGTCCGAAATCTCCAATCCTCGTGGATCCTTCTTTTGCAACACAATGGACATGCCAAGGCACTATAATTAAAGTTGTAATATTCATGATTTAATATTATTGATTTGTACTGCTTGTGTATACCGTAATGCACTCCGTGCTAAACCAGATTACGGAGGCAGCAAGTCATGCAATGACTAGTGAGCATATCCAGTACATGTGTGTATGCCATGCAATGTGACTGTGTGTAGGTGCAGACTCATAATAATTAATAACAACAACTTTATTAGGATGACCCAAAGGCTGACCGCCTATCGTGGCATGATAACACACAGTAATACTCTACAGCTCTGTGTACACAATGTACTAGTAGAACACTATCAATCATCACAGTCAAAACTAAATCATGCATGATTGAATCATGCATGATTGAGCCTGAAGTAGTGAAGAGTCTGTCCCCTGCCCCCCCCCCCCAGACTGTTTTGTAACTCCTTCATTACCATGAACACATACCATGGACAGCCTCAGTCAAGGGCTGACAGCCTGTGTTACAGTAGTTATACTTCTACTATATTAATAATAATAGTGTGTAGCCTGAGAGCTAATGAGCATAAAACATAGCTGTGTTCCAACTGCAGCTACATCACTGCCAGGCATCAGCACTCATGATGCAGTAGACAGTGCTTATCCACCAGTACATGTCACTTGTTACAAGTGTTGACTGTTGGCAAGTGCTTGAAGCACCGACTAGCAGCAAAGAGCATGACACCATACACCAATGCCAATGGCAAAGAGTGTCTCCAAATGTATGAACTATGCAGCAGGCTGCACTGGCAGTCAACCCTCCCCCCTGCGTACTTGACCTGTGATAGTGATACATGCAGTAAATGTACAGTAGATATTCGTAAAACATCATTGGATCATGTAGCGATATACTTCGAAGTACATGTACCGGCTATAATTATAATGACACAGGATGAGAAAAGACCAGTCAAATGATGCCGTATTCCAGTACCGGACATAGCGCGAACGATAAATCCACCATAAAATATTAAATCAAATTTCAAGCCCCTTTTCCTGTACAATAAAACCATCAGGAGTAATGTTTGCAAAACGGCCCAAGCGCATGGAGCGATGACACTAAACACACACACACACACATACGCACGCACACATCCTGCCATGCAAGAAACATTCGTAGTTGACTATTGCCTAGAGTGATTATCAGTTTAACTTCTGGAGGGCACTGTCTAGTCGATATATACTGTGGAACAAAACAAGATGAAACCCTATGCATGACAGAAAGAAAGAAAGAGAAAGAGAGATGAGAGAGAGAGAGAGAGAGAGAGAGAGAGATGTATCCAGTAGTGTCCACCGCGGAGGCATCATGGGGAATAAAGCAGCTCTAACCCTTTTTCTTTCTTTCAAAGAGATTGCGCATACGCCCTCCTCAGTGCTCAGCAAATACGAAGTAATTTGACAAAAAAACTGAGACAAACGAAGCGACAACGAACGGTTACACAAGTGACAACACACCAAGGCATTGAATAAGAGAGAAATCAGACAGACGAACGGAGGTTCTACTGATATAAATACAGAGTATTAGAGATGGATACAGACATAGCACAACAACATGTCAAAGTGTGACCGAACAAAAAGCGGACGACTAAATTGGAATAGAATTAATTATTGCACTGCAGTCATAGAGATATCATAGACCCTGTAAAGACAGAGCAGTTCAACAAAGTCGAGCACACACCAGTACACTGATTGATGTACATAACCTAAAAACTAAGTACTGAAAATCTCAAAATCCATGATATGTACAGAAAGCCAGTCAGCGAAAGCGCCCAAGAGTCATGAGCCAAACAGCAGGGAAGTAGCGAGGACAAGTACGTTCAGAGTAAGGAAAAAAATGAAGGGAGTTTTCGACATGCCGCTCTAGCTATATGGCAATAGCATAAGCAGCTAACAGTAACTTCTTACTACTCCACTGCTGGAAGCAGAGAGACAGTCAGTGGTCAGGGAATAGAGCAGCATTCCAAGCTGTAGAGCATGTGCCGTTTCAATAGATCAGAATGATAAGATTTCATGAGCATGCAACTGTCACCAGCCAGTTAAAAATAGCCTGCCAAGAGGTGTGGCTAGCAAATATTTCAGGATATGTTCGGGCACGACTGCAGGCATTCCACACCATGGAAAGAAGTTCTTGGCATGCCCTTGACCCTCTGACAATGGCTTTGCATACTTGTAATAACAAGCCAAAAGTCAAGGGAAGAAGAAAAATCAAAAACTGGCCTGTGATAGCAACAAGACCGACTAATCGGAACTATAACATGACTAGATACGCTGAATTCCCCATTTAAATCTTGTCTTCGTCTACAAGCTTCGCTACGAGGGGTGCCATCCTGTCTAAGCGTTCCTTATGCGGGCCGCTGGGATCGAATAGCCGATCGAACATCTCTGCTGTGAAGAATTCGAACACATTGTCTACTCGCTTGTGTGACTTGTCTGTCAGATGCCGCTGTACGAGAGCATGTACGAGCTTGGAAGATTCGGTCACACCGGACATAAGGAAAGCGCTGTCGTGGCTGAATGCAACTTGATGGAAGCTGATGAATGTCATACACAGCGAGCGCAACTTCGTCCGGAACTTTGTCGTCATTCGGATCTCGTCATCGTTGAATTCACCATTCTTCAAAAGAATGCCTATCTTCACCACAATTTTGAGCAGATCTTTTACGTACTTTTCACTGTACTTGTCGCCTTTCTCAGCAGCGACTAGTCCACCAAGCTCATCAATAAGATCAAATGTGTCATCCTCGATCACAGCTTTGATTACTGATTTCTTGGCCATCTTACCAAACAGCTTCTTTTGGATACTAAGTCCAATCTTCTTGCTCTTTGCCCCATCCGCTTCTGCCACTGTACACAAACACACACACAAACAAAACTGTGTTTTTGATCTTGGTTTGCAAGGTTTCTGGGGTTCATGTACACAGAAAGCATGCGTGACAGTACACAGGACACTGGGAAAGTGCGAAATAATTTGGGACCCTAAACTACACCTTTACCCTCCTCGCCTGAACTTAAGACAAAGCCAGTACGGGTGATTTGATTTCTCTATAACTTGTAGTTGTACTGTCTGTAGTAGCAAGTTTCAAAACATTACATGCACTGAGTTTTCTCCAAAAGGATTCAAATCAACGCTCGTAAATGTATGTAATCCCAGGTGGAAGTGAGTGAGAACAAGACACCATCGCAAACAGGTAGAATCTTACAGGATCCAGTGGGGAATGGTACTTACTGATGAAATCGTATATTCACAACACCAACTGTTGGAGGCGAGAAATTGGCAAATAAAGCCAATACAGAGGAGGACGTTTGAATAAACTTCCAATCAGTACCGCTTAGGTTCAAATTAGTACGGCAGAGGAAGCGCCGCTTACAAAATCAAAGAGAAGGTGAACAGCAACTAGGACTAAGAGCAATGCTTAGAGAAGGACCCAGCGAGGTTACGACGGTTCAACTACACACAGCACAAAAGCTCAAAGCTCGAGCGTCCACCCACACTTCACGTTCCTCGAACAGCTTTGAACGGCTGGTTTGGCGTGATATGAACACAGTCTTTTCACAACGGCATCATCTCCTCCATACATAAAATTGCACTGGTGCGGTATGCACGTCATGTGTGAGGTTGATCATTGAGGATGAGGACGTCAAACAAATCAAACCCGCCGACGTCGACGTACATTCTGTGTACGGAAAATCGAAAATTAGTATATCGGCTGATATGATACTGCATGCATGCAGTACTGCGCTGTGGTGTGCGTAGAGTCTACGAAGAATGTGGGTACAAGAACGTGGGCGAGGGGAACCCGCCATGCAAGGCAGAACAGCCATACAACAAGCGCTACTGATCAATGAGATCTTGAGGTGCAGCAGCCAGTACAGTACAGGGTTTTGCATACAAAAAACGTGCCAGTTTGTAGTAGACTTTGTACGCACTTTGTACACGACTTCCACAGTCTTGCTCGCATTTGAGTCGCAAGCCAAGCCTATCCATGCATATGCGCATGGTAGATCTACATGGTGATCGTCGATATGACTGATGACCGTGCACGCGTGCACATTGTGTTGATGACGTCAGATCAGTCAGCAAACAAAAAAAACAAAAAAATGTTTATGGACTCAATCATGACTTTCAGCCAGGGAGTCGTATAGACCCGGGAGGCGACACGCGCATCACTTGTGCACAACCATGATCGACTCAACGATTCAAAATATTACGACCTGCTCGGTGTGGGACAAGTCCGTACATAGGTCATAGCGCGCGGGAAATCCGTACACATGGTACATAGCGAGAAATCGTCGTCTTCGTCCTTTCGAGAACAATTGTCACAGGTCAGACTTTCGATCTCCATTGCCGAAATACAGCCATCTGTGGCCATCGCTGAGGAGTTCACTTGTTCACTGTACTGGCTTACTCACTGGCTTTGCACTGCCACTCGAACTCTGAGGCACTTTGACCACCTAAGATGAGGTAATCCTTTCTTTACAAATTGCCTCAATATTTTCTCACCTTTAGGGCAATGAAGTAAATTCTTTCCTCATGACTAACCTTGACAGACTAAGTTGCCCTGTCCCAGTGATCTACAATACTTATATTGCACATTTGTGAAATATTGGACGAATCCAGATAAACGAAATGACTTACATTCGAAATTATATTTCCAAAGTTTTCCTTCACAAATAGTCCCAATTTGTTCTCACCTTTAGGGCAATGAAATAATTTTTTTCCTCATGACGAACTTTGACAGACTAAGTGGCCCTGTCCCAGTGATCTACAATACTCATATTGCACATTTGTGAAATATTGGACGAATCCAGATAAACGAAATGACTTACATTCGAAATTGCATTTTCCAAAGTTTTCCTTCACAAATAGTCCCAATTTGTTCTCACCTTTAGGACAATGAAGTCAATTTTTCTTCAGGACTAACATTGGCTAACAAAATGGCGCTGTCCCAGGGATCCACAATACTTATAATTATTACACATGTGAAATATTGGGAGTCAGAGTGAGGAAATGGCCTAAATTGAAGCTTGAACTGTTCTGCCATGTTTTATGCAGTAAACGCAGGGCTGAGAGCCCGCAAGAGCCATCCCGTAAGATCTTGTGCGCCACCAACCAAACCTTCGGTGAATGTTCACAAGGTTAGAAGCTCGCACAGATAACACACATTGGATGCTAATACAATGCACCCAGGAATGTGTGCAAATACAACAGAATTAATTCCGAATAAAGTCAACAATAGCTGCCTCAACACAGTGCTAACAACCTTCCGCGTTTTCCATATTCGAGTGGAACGAAAACGCAGTGGAGAGTCCTTAGAAAAGACTGAAAAAATATCATCATATCGCTGCACGAGATCATCCTTATAAGTTATAACGTCAGCTGATCGTACTGTGGTGGATTCATACGGCGGTAAATACACACCTGTCCACACACGCTCTCTAAACTGAAAAAGTTACTCTGGCACAGAGCTCTCCTTCCCACCACCACCATCATCAGTTCGCATCTGGCGCCTAGTCAATGCAGGGTGAGTGGTGTCCGATATAGCATGCTGGTACATCAGGTAGCGCATGGTTGATTAATACGGTGGTAAATACACACCTGGCAATATGGCGGTAAATACACGCCTGCCCAGACACGCTCTCTAAACTGCAAAGTTATTCTTGCACAGAGCTCTCCTTCTCATCACCACCACTACCACCACCATCAGTTCGCGCCTGGCGCCTAGTCGATGCATGGTTAGCGGTATCCGACATAGAAGGCTGGCACATCAGGTAACGCATGGCACATAGAAGATGGCAATGACATAGCTTGATTGCGACGTACATTTCGTTCTCTCGGTTGTGCTGTAGCCTTCAAAAGGAAATAAGACAATGCATGCACATGACACAGACAAGTAATTACTGTTACAAATACTGCATACTGCTTGATAGCAGAGAAAGAAAGTCAGTGGTCACACAAGTTTTTGGTCGTCCCTGAAACGAAGATCGTTCCAGGGGGGGGGGAGCTAAGATTTCTGTTGACTGACGCTATGCATACACATGTATATGCATGCGATTTTCGTCATCCATTCATTTCGGAGGGTGGAGAGGGGGTCCGAGTACGAAATGAATGATGTTTTTTTCAGGGATGACTAAACACTTTTGCGATGACCCCTTATTGCATCAATTTATCGTCTGAACTGCGCAATTGAGTCCCACTTTTATTATTTTGGGTCCAGATTTCAAGACTCGTGAAGTTCGAGGCGAAAAGCAGGCCGATGAAGGGATGCCAGTAATTCAGTCTAGTCTGGTGTCATGGAGAGGGACCGATGAACCGGCAACAAGAGAATTCAATACGCATGCTACTCTTCAGTTCATTGCTGGGGAAGACTACTCAAGGCCACGTCACTCCGGCAATTCAATGTACAAATCAGCAGCAACACTTGCAAACGTATTCCTACCAGCTGACCAGCAAGTTACCAGCCATCAGCTCTTCAAATAATTCCAACTTAACAAAGAGAGAAGATGGACAGATCGGAAAGTATCGTGGCAAGCTCAGGACAACACACTTCCGGCCCTATGTAAAAACAGTGGAAAGTGCGTGCCATGGTATATTTTCGGAAGCATCTCAAGAACCAGCTAATGTGGACTGGGAGTCCATTTGCATCGTCCGATCAGCTGCTACAAGTGCCGTGAGCCAATGGCAAACACGCCTACTACCTCTACTGAATGCAACTTTGGCATGGCAGAGATCTACTAGCACATTATCTTATCTATCAATAGAGTTGTATCCTCGTATGCCTATGTGAAGTGTGAGGTCGTACTGTACTGTAGACGCGTCCTCGACCTGGTTGGAAATGTACGCAACAGTTCCCACCCTCTTGACCAGAGAGCGCACACACCCTAGGGTTTTGATGGGTTTGTACGACTCCCAGCTCTTGACTTTTGTTGGGTGTACGAGACGCACGCCCAGTTTTCGTAGGGTGAGTACTTTTTCATGTAGTACTGAATGCGGCAAGCAGGACTCGCCCATCCGCCCCTCCCCAAATGGATCTACTCGAATGGTTGCGGAGGTAGGGGTGCTCTGGCGGGATTTTACGACATGCACAAGCGCGCACACAATATACACACGCACGCACACATATACACATGGACGCACGCTATGTCGCACGTCTAGGGCATGGCTTCGTGAATACAAGTAATAATTTAATGTTATAATTTATAGTATCCAAATGCTAGAGCAGCTTTACAAAACCTACCGTTCAATACTGGATCAATTCATCTTGTGACAGCTTCCTTTGCAACACCCATGACTTGACCCCACTTCGTCTTGACGTCAGGAAATCGTTCACACCGGAGTTGGGACACGACTCATTGAAATCCAGGCTTATCTGCTGCTGGGAGCAGGACAGAGCTGATGGACGTCAGCAGCGGCTGTAGAACAACCATAAACGAGTCTTCTTTCTCCGCAGTCAGGCGGGACAGCAGCTTTGCAACGCAAGTTTCTTGCCTTCTGTGGGTCTTTAGCGGCTGGGATTCGGAACGCTCTGTAGAAACCATTGAACAAGTCCTGCACTCTATCAACCCACAAGTATTTCTTCCAATTCATGAATATTCGCAACTTTTTCTGCAGTACGTGCACCAGATCAGAAGCCGCTAAGTAGCAAGGTTGAAAGTTTCAAGACAAATTGAAAAATATAATAACATAGAAAATTAGAATTCAAACCATACCTGTGGCCCAAGCCAACACAGACTGAGCGTTCACGCGAAGAGAACGTAGATCTACGTCAGCTGAGGTTTCCTTAGGATCAGGAGGTGATTCTTGACCCGGATCTGGATCGCGATCAGCAGCACTCTCTGCCTCCATCACGATCATCAAATGCAACTAAGTAGTTCATTCTTCTTCTTCTTTTCGAGCTACGATTTCCCACGATCCTATCGATCCTGCACGAGTCCGTTCCCCAAGGAGTGCACTCCCATGGCATAAGTACGCGGAGTAGTTGGTTTATAACTCAGGGCACGCACCGGGGATATCTGAGGGAAAAGTGGGAGAAAGTGCCGCGAGTCAATCATAGTCGGCCCGGAAGGCCTCGTGTCGCCTCCCGGGTCTATACGACTCCCTGCTTTCAGCTTCAAGTTTTTTCAAGTAACTTTTTACGTCGTCTGAGCATTTTTCAGTTTGTTTTGTTGTGTGGGGAGTGTTGAGCGTTCTGAAAGCTTTGCCTAGCTCCAGTGTAAGCAGGCTTGATTGGTCTGGCTCGCTGTGCTAGCTTCCTTATGGCGTCATGACTATCCGTAGGTACGTTTACAGAGGCCTGAAATTGCACGAGTTAAAACGCTCGACCGTGTCCAACGAGGGGAAGACAGTATTCAATGCAAAATGCCAGGAAATCGGTAACCAGATCTTCGGTACTCGGTCAGCCCCCTTGGCTTTCAAGTAAGAGGAAACCTGTAATCCATCGATACGTTCTATTCTATGGATTGCACCTCAACAGTGTGCTTGCCTACATGTTATTCTCTAGTCTAATACTAGCTTTTTTGCTATTGGCATTGCTGCACGTGTGGTCATAGTCTGTATACGAGTTCTAAAAACGTTACTGATACTGATAGAGATATATGAAGATGCAGTTGACTCAAACATGTATGCGTGTAACTGCGTACTGCAGTCCATTCATAAACAGATGGACTTCTAGCTTTTGGCCATGAATGGGTCACACTTGAGTTTTTTTAAAGATTTTTGCAATCCCCGATGGAATGCTCTTCCAATTATGTTTCTGAAGTCTTTTTCTCTAAAAGCAAACCGTAGCAAGAATAGGATTTCCGCCACGTTTTGCCCTCTAGCCGAGTCTGACGCGAACCGTGAAAATTGCTCCAAAAAGCACTGAATTGGGAAAATCCAGGCCGTTTTACTCTACACTCATACCTCGTTTATCTGGGCGGTCCGGGACCGGGTACTGCCCATAATTTGAAATGTCCGTATTGTCCGTAACTCCGAATCGCATACCAGTACATTTTGATGGGGAAAGGCCATGGATTTGGCATATGGCGTAACAAATTCCGCGAAAAGTGACTAAAGAGTTGTAGAATTTCCGCTGAAACTCGCCCAAAGGTTGCCCTGTAGACCGACGTGCCCGTAACTTCGGGGTCCGGATAACCGAGGTATGAGTGTACTTACAACAACAGTACATTGTGCGGTTTGACAGTTGAGGTACCTTTTTTGGACCCCTTTTCAAGTTTCAAACTTCGCGGCGCTGCACCATGTACGATAAAATAGCCAAAACGGGAGCTCGCCAGAGCCAGGGCCCTTTTTTTATGAATGGACTGTAGTACTCAAGTCAAGACGTCACACAAGTTGCATGTTTTGTGTTGAAGAGGCACTCGGCATGACTGTGACCTCGAGCACCTGCGTACTCATGTTGACGCATTACATTACTCAGGGGCGGATCCAGGAGGGGTTCCAATGTACTACTGGAAAGCATATGCGTGCCCATGTATATGTACTAGCTATTCAGTTTTGACTATACTGGAACCCCCCTGTTACCTAGAGAGATGGCTGGATCCGCCGCTGTTACTGTATGTGGCGGTATTCATCTCCTGCACTTGTTGCCTATCACTGGACAACATGTGCACAACACAGAAAAATGCTCCATATTATAATGGGTCGTCCACACATATCGATCTTTTTTTAGAGAAGATATTCGTTCGTTTGGGGGGGGGGGGGGAGGGGGGGAGAAAAAAATATCGAACTCTATCTATGGATGGGCACTGTTCGGACATGTAGTTAATGCCTACACAAAGTGAAAGTCAACCTCATGAACATAGCCATGGCAAGGTTGTGCGACCGTGGGAACGTAAACCTAGGTGTATGGTGAAATTAGAGTTTCAGCTGGTCACGTTTCGTGAGGAAATTGCACTTCAATAAAATATCGATCCTTTGTATAAACATGTGTATGTTCGTTTTGAGGGGGGAGGGAGGGGGTCAGGGGAGCAATGAACAAATAGTTATTACCATCTTGAAAAAATATCAATATTTACGGACGGCCCCTAACATACCAAATGCACGAATGTAGACCCGTACATGAGTTAGGCCTCCCACAGGTGTGCTGTGGACTGTCATGACTAGGGTGGCTGGACCTTGGGGCTTTTTACACCCCGCGCACATGTTCGCCCGCCGTATCTACCTTGCACACCGGATGAGCCGTCCATACCTATACGGTAAAACGATCGTCGTGTGAAACTGCTGCTTGTTACTGCTGCTTATTGGTGATCGAAATTGTGATAGTCGAAGTAAAGTACGGTATTACTGAGGCGTTCGGTTTTGCACGATTTATGTTCACTTAGCTTCCCCTCCAATTGACCTTCGAATGTTTAGAGCCACACAAGTTGTGTGGTATGTTGCTATACGCCCTTGTATGGTGGTTTGACCGTATTGTCCAATGGTCTTGCCAGTAGGCAGTATCGCCATCGACATACATGTACTGAAGTACATACTGAAGTACATCCGCGAACGTCCTTCGGAGCTGAGACGTTCAGCTTGTGCTCGTCTTGTTTGTGCGCACTAACTAAGAACGTTCCAAGTAGGAGGGCTGTTGGAGTGCGCATCCAAGACGTGCTAGAGCTGATTGGCAGTTAGAGAGAGAGAGGGGAGGGGGAGTGAAATATCCAGGAAGCAATACACTTGTAGTGCAAGGTATAAAAATATGAACAAACAGTGTCTGGGTCAGAGCACTGTAAAATTGATGATCATAATTCTCGTGACTGTCGTGCTGGATACCTAGACTCTGGTTTGACCACTACTGCACAGACGGCATCTCTTCCTGGGTGAACAGTGTACCAAGGGTGAGCGGTGTATCCAGCAAAGCCCATAGGTCTGTGGGAAACACCCTAGTAAAATCAAAATAAAGTTCAAAGCCTAGTGCTCTTTGTAGGAGAAACGTGCACTTTGTATTCCCGAATCACCAGGCTCTGTGCAGGCGTTCAGTGGCACTTGTCACTGTACCAGCAAGTGTGCACAGTAACTATGGAGTATACGCCGGGTATGTGTGATGATGGATTGACTAGCATTGGATGTTATATCACTTTGTCTCCCCCCCTCTCTTTTTCTCTTTCTGCTTTTTTCTTTCCATCTACAGGGATGAATTTTTCATTAATACCTTCTCTCGGCCACCCTGGCCTAAGAACTTAGACGAGGAATGGAGAGCAAGACGTAACAACATTGACCATATTGCCAAGAAGATGGTGTCGCAGGGCATCATGAGGGATGAGCATGCTGTAAGCTACTTTCTTTGATCAATGAATGAAGTTGTTGCAGTCTGCATTGCTTGCTGCTGGTTTTGTGCTGCTGCTGCTGTATTTGGAATATTTCTAGTGTGTGTGTGTGCTTTGTTGTCTCAAGTATGTGCCAGGTATATAGTATGTACATGTACAGAATGATCATCATGTTGTGCTTATGTTTCCATGTACAGGACTTCAATGAGTTCATCAATAATGCTCGCATCGCTCGTGGAAAGGTTCGACTGACATGCTGTAAGTGCGCCACAGTTTGATGGCTATGTTGCCTATAGGGCTTGAACATGTTAGATCACAGCTCGGCCACACTCTGGCATCATGCTGATACACTTAAACACGGAAGTGCTTATAATGATAATACTACTTGGAAGTAGGACACACTTCATGCTCTTCAACATTTCAAAAGTTTTCGCTACTATACTTTCATGCCTTATCATCAGGTGAAATACAGGCAAAATCAAATGAACATGGACAATGGATACTTCTAAGTATCATTGTATTCTTGTCTCCAAAGAAAATGAGAATAATAATTGACCCTTATACTTGGTCCGACTTATTAAAATGTGCGTTTCGCTTCGAACGTCAACCAAACAAATTCTAATAATCTCAGGACGGAATAAACTTTCCAGCTATCTAACACTATCTTTCAGTTGTCAATTTGTGATGTTGAGGAAGAAATGGCTCCCACTCCGACGGAGGTAGCGGCTCAGAATCCTAGTCGACTCAACCATTTTTCATCCAAATTTTGTCGTCAGAGGACTCCTGTTGCTTCTCGCGCAACACAGAGAAGGCCTGGTGCTGAAATCAACACCCCGCTGCAATGGGGGATTATCACGGAGTACCAGAACCTCCTGGGCGATCGTTCTCGAGTGCCTAATGGCGGATTGAAATCGCTGTTTCCTTGGCAGAATTTCAGCAAACGCGTCATCCAGAAACTCGTGCAGAAAGCACCAGCATCGCTCCGTCCAGTTTGCTGATCTCTCTCGCAGTCGTTCACGATGTGGCGGCCGGCGAATCAAGATCACAGAAGAGATCGCCGAGAAGTTGATCGAAATAAATGACCGGCCTTGAGGTCGACTTTCAGGCGACAACCTGGCTGGAAAGCTGAAGCGCAGAAAGGGTGAATTATCCGGTGGATACGGTGCGGAGTCCTCGGATCCGCGCGCGGAGCCGCGATCGCGATGCGTCACAAGATCGCCAGTCTCCGGGGCAAGTGGATTCGTGAAACAGGCAGGGAAGAACACGCATGGTCTGACTGCATGACATGTACATGTCGACACAGATCAGACTCAGTACGCGCGCGGTACACGGTGGTCAGAAGTGATTTTTTATGCGTGGTGGTTTACTTGTTCGCCTCATTTCAACATTAATTTTGAAGGTGTCGTGGGAGTTTCAGGCGAAAACACCTATAGCCACCATTCTGGTAGTCGCACTGCACGAGGAGGAGGCGAAGTCGATCGTGTAAATTGTGCCTATGGAGTGAAAATATCAAAGAAGCGCAGTGTATCTTGGAGGAGGTGAAAAAATGTCGACGTTTTGCAGGTTGACGCACTTGCAGATGCGCCCTAAGACACCAGCAGCGATGAAAGCTAGAAGGTCAGGCCAAGAAACGACACAATAGTTATCTATCTACCGTCTCTTGGTTGATTTTTTAGTACAGGTGCTCCTTTGTACTTCTGCTTGAGTTTTGAAGTGAAGCGCACATTTTAATAAGTCGGACCAAGTATGTGTAGGATGATTTCCTTCATAATTGGGTGACACATCTTTGGGCAGTGACTGGACTTGGCCCGAGGTTCGGGGCCTTCGCTGGTACAGGAAGGGCAGCACCAGCATGCAACATGGGGAACTGGCCACCATTACATTTTCTACACTCGACAAGTGATACCTGGCTACCGATGAGTGAGTCCAAGTTGACCCAGAAGTGGTTTTGTGTGCAACTGCTTGGCCGTGTTCGACGCCATCACAAGTCCGATTCTTTGTTGCACCCTGCCTCTCCCCCTCCCTCTTGTCCAAGAGTTGGTGTGTTCTCATGTGTAGTTTTAATTTTTTCTATTAAAGACAGGTCTCCATGGCAAGAATTTGTATTTGAAAATGAAGTACATGTAAACAGTCATGGGCCAATCCCCATATTTTGTGTATAACCCGGTGATATGCTCATATCTTTCTTTGGATGGTTGTGTTTGCATTATCTGCACAGGGGATATATTTGTCAGGAGAAAGAAGCACAGAACGCCAGAGTGGCTCGCTGCCAATCCCGAAATTGCTGCACTGTACCCGAAGGATTAGTCAAGCTACAAGCTACGTCTTTAGTGTTGGTTGAGATATTGTCAGTGAACGCTCATTGCTGGAGCAGAGCAGTAGGTCGCAGCATTGCTGGAGCAGAGCAGTAGGTCGCAGCATTGCTGCAGCAGAGCAGTAGGTCGCAGCATTGCTGGAGCAGAGCAGTAGGTCGCAGCACATGCATTACATTCTGGTATTTACTATTTTAGCACACGTGTACAGCTGCGCTGGCATTGCAGATGACCTGAAATAAATCTGATGAGAGATCAACACGCGGCCTGATGTGAATGAAGCAGGAGCTTTCGAGAAGAAAAGCGCTGCTAGGGATCTCAGTGCGGGCATGTTGATTGCTGTGTTCCGCTCAGGTATTTCTTTTGCACACACAGTTCAGGCTTCGGCTTGGCAATGTACACCGCCTCCAGCACAGCAAGGTGAGATGTGTTGTGCGCACACGCTTCAATAGTGAAGTGAGAGTGAGCGCTATGTTTGTAGACTGCACTCAGGCAGGCCGGTGACGATGTAAAGTAACGGAATATTGCCGAGCCCTTCTCATTATCGTCAGTGTCCGGTGGTCCGTTCGTGCAGTTGCTATAATGCAGGACAGTTGTGCCGCTGGCATCTTCTCTGCCAGGCGAGGGGTCGGTCACACACTGTTCCACATGTCGATCCTGTATCAGCCGTTTGTTGCAGAGTGTTGTTGCAGAGACGCAGCCGTTCACTTCTACAAATCTCATCTTGCTGTGCTGGAGGCGGTGTACATTGCCAAGCTGAAACCTGAACTGTGTGTGCAAACGAAGTGCAGTCAAACCTCGTTAAGACGAACTTCAAGGGACCGAACAAGTTTGTTGGTCTTATCGGGAGTTTTTCTTATCCAAATCTGACAAAACAATTGATATGCGTATCATATGGATTGTATTTATGTGAAGGTGCGTGCTGTGGCAAATGTAAAACATTTTTTTCATAACATAACCCAGCAACAGGTAAGTACAATGTGTAAGGAATTCATGACAGCATTACATCCACCTTGTAACATGTTTTGCCACTACAAGAGGCCTCGACTAGCGGGAAAATTACAGCCAGCGCACCCACCGGGACTGAAAGTTCATACTACACGCTGATTTTGTTCAAATCCCGCTTGAAATTAGTTCGTCTTCACGAAAGTTCGCCATACGTAAACGAATAATTTTGACTAGATATGATGCCTGGCCAGCCATAGGATTGGCCCTAGTTCGCACTAAAGGTAAGTCCGCCTTATCAGTGTTCGTCCTAACAAGGTTTGACTGTACCCGTATTTTCTCTAATAAAAGCACGTCTCCCATATAGGCATGATTGTCTCCAATAAAGGCACACTGCATATATGCATTGAAACAGAACAAGGGCAATCAAGGCTTGTTTGCTGCTACTGCGCTGCTAACATTGCATTGCTAGCCCTGTCACTGCCTCTACAGCCCCTGCCTACAGCAACCACACACTCTGCACGCAGCCTCCTGCGTAAAATAACACCTCTAGCCCTGATATGAAGCCTATAGCCCCCACATTCACACACAGCTTTTCATACAGCCCCCCCCCCCCCCCACACACACACACACACATGCAGAAGACCTCGACCTCACCAACAGCACACAGAGCAGAGCATTATTATGATACAGTATGGTCTGTTCAAAAAAGAGTGAAAAGCCGTTGAAAAACGAGTAAATAATGCACCCAACGGGGCAAATGGAGCACAGCCTAAATAATTATATACGTGGAATACTAGTACTAGGTCACAAGCGAACAGCACTGAAGGGTTTTGGACTGTTACACAGCTAGTCCTAAGCTGTGCAAATAGCCTGATATAGGGTTCCTAGTTTGGGACATAGTCATTACTTCACTGATCAGAGATACGTGTAGCTATTAGTACAGTGTAGCACAGCGTGGTACATGTACAGAATTGCAACACCAAGGCGATAGGGTCTCAACACCAGCACCTTCATCAAGGATACCATGCGCACACCAATAAATAATATTGTGCTACATAGATATAAGAAGTTAATAAGAAGCTTGCCATATACAAAGGTTTGTAGATACTTCAAAGTAGGTACGGAATGGGCAACAAAGCAAAAAAGATGATGTTTCTAGCACAGTGGCTTTTTGCTGTATCTGCAACTCAACACTTCAACACACAGTTGAAGAGATAACTTCACAAAACGTTATAGTCCTTGTTCTTTAGGTTCGCCCAGTTTGCTGCCAACAAACATGGTGACAAGAGCAACGATTGATGAGAGCTGGGTGCAGTCATCGAGTGACTTTCTGTTCAACAAGCGGAGTAAAATCAGGCTTTGTGTTGTTACGACGAAGTAAACAAAGCCTGCGCAGGTACGGCGAGACCCACAAGCGACTTTGGTGGCATGTCACCAGCCAGTTTAAAAGTCTTGGTCCAATAAATATAATGATGGATTGGGCGCAGGCTGTTGCTGCGTTCCTGGCTGTTCCATCTGTCGCTAGCAGAATCCACAGCACAAAACAACTCGCAAAGTTCTTACACTGGTGACTCGTTGAAGGGCGGTCTTCCATCCTTAATCTCCGCCGGGCTGTGATAAGCATCGTTCCTTGTGGCGCTCATCGGCTCCAGGTCGGGCGAGTTGCTTTGGCAGCAGGGAATGGCGTTCTTCAGAAGCTTGAAGAGCTTGTCGATTGGTTCCAATGAGCGCATCCAGACAGGCAGGAACTTCATAGTCTGCAGCTTTTCCGGCAGCACTTCCTGTCTCTTGATCTGCAGCACTTTCAAGACGACAATGGCAGCGATAAGCAGCAGTACGGGCACTCCCACGCCAACTAGCACCTGCCAGCCAGCCAGCGACAAGCCAAAGATTGTCAGCGGAACGAGGAAGAAGGCAACGGCCACGTACGCGACGGCAAACCACCGGTACTTGCTCGTCGTTCGGCCGAGGAACTTTGCCGCAGCGATTGGCGGCTTTCGCATGACTGGCACAACGTACCAGATGAGAATGCCGCTCAGGTTGAAGAATAAATGAGCCATTGCGACCTGCACAGCAGAGGAAGAACGTCCATAAATTCCTATCAACATCGGACAACACTATACCAGCACAAGTTCAAGCAAGAATGACCCATTTCGTAATAAGTTGTAAACGGGGACCAACTTTAATATGGCCAGATTGTACTGAAAACTGAGGAAGTGTTTGACAGATCAATCAATCTACAAATAGGAAAGTGCATCGATAATTATCAGACTCATAGCACTCCCAACAGGACTGATACAGCCAATGGAAGATGATCCAGCCAGTATTGCACATCGGCCTTTCGTTGAACAATGACTGTTTTTGCACTCTCCTAGCTTTACTTTTAGAAAAGTTTTTACGTTAACCTCTCTTGTAATGACAAACGTGGCTGGTTGTCGTAGTTAGTGATTCCATTATAGGCAGGCAGGCTTGGATATCCACATTTGACAATATGCTGTGCTCCATGCTGCTAGTGACCTAGTGCAGTGTGTGCAACAGGCGGAAGGGCTATACGCCGAGAGTCATCCCTCATCCGTGTTCAATCTCAGACAAGAGCCCATTGGCAGTCCACACTGAGCAAACCAGGAAAGGTTTGGTCAGAATGGAACTATGTGGCTGCTGGTGAATAGCTTGGTCAGAATGGAACTTTTGTGGCTGCTGGGGAATAGCTTGGTCAGAATGGCCACCTTACAATACTAGCAATCATGTCTAAGAGGAATTTAGATCATGGCAATTCAACAAACCAGAGTGGAGCAGCTTCATCAAGAAGCCTCCCCCCCCCCCAAAAAAAAAAAAAAACAGCAGAACCCATAGTGCAATGTGAACTGACCTGCATGGCTGGCACAACATTGCTACTGGCCAGCGCGGCCAGAATGCCAGTGACAGTGGTGCCGATATTGGCACCCAGCGTCAGTGGGTACATGCGTTCCAGGTCGATGATGCCTATTCCCACCAGTGGCGTGACAGCAGAGGTGAATACGGAGCTTGACTGCACCAGGATGGTCAGACCAGCTCCAATCAGTATGGCCAGGTAGCCAGTGAAGTACTTGGCCCTGCCGGGGAAATCGGCATTGACAAACTTCCGCACGGATTCAGCTAGACGACCGTGCAGCAAGCGTGTGAGGATGCGAACCATGAAGACCAGGGAAATACACAGCACCGCCAACGAGCAGACCAACAAGATAGCGCCAATAACTGACTCCGAAAGGGAGGAGTTGTAGAAGAGATAATCGCACGGGATATTCCTCGTTTTCTCGCAGGTCACATTGCTGACGATATCACCAAGCGTGTCGTTCCCAAGCCCCTCCGTCATGTTCGCCATTGCGATGCTGCTGGTCGTCATGCCTGAGCTCGTGATTGTGGTGGTCGACGCCACTGCAGTAGTGGCAGCAGCTGTTGTAGCATTAGCAGTTGTGTTCATCAGTGTGCCATCCTTCACCGGGCAATCAAAACTCGTGTACGTTACCTTGTCACAGTACTTCTTCAGCAAACTGGCCTCGGACACAGATAGCTCGCCCTTTGCAATCTTCTCAATGGGTTTCTTGTCGATCTGTACAATCTTTTTCGTCAGTGGGTTCGTGAGCTTCTTGAGCAAGTCTTTCTTCTGGCTCTTGTCCGTCACCAAGTGCCAGGAGTCGACAAGAGCGCCCGTCAAGGCCTTCAAGTATCCACTGGCAGCTTCTAGAGGCAATAGAACGCACACGGAGAGGAAGTTGAACATGTCGTGTATGGTAGCGCCAGCAAAGGCCAGTTCAAACTCGTTCCTGTCCTTGATCTGTCCCAGTGCCACAATGGTGTTGGTGACGGACGTGCCAATATTCGCACCCATGATCAGGTAGATAGCTTGCTTCACTTGCAACACTGTAGAAATCAGGAAGAACAGCAAGAGAAATATCCATTCAGTTAGTGTTGAACTGTTCACTTTCAAACACCTACATTTGTAAGTGCGCGTAACGTCTCGAACTACATGATCAGACAACTGTATGTTCACAAATGTCCAAAACGTGCACCGTAGTACGAGGATGTTACATCTTCAGCAAAAGTGGTAACTTACAACTCGTGAAATAAATACAGATTGGTGAGATGAAACGTAAGCCCTCTAACCCTGACCCTATGGAAAGTTAGTACGGGTGTGACCACTAAATTCGAAAGTATTAAAGTACGTACTTCGAAGTACTTATTTACGGACTTTTACGGTAAATAAACACTCTTTGCATGTCGACTTACAGTCTGCGGCAGTCATGGTGATGACAATGGAGGTGGTGGTGGATGAGCTTTGCAGCAAGACAGTAGCCAGCACACCCAGGACTAGACCAGCTATCGGGTTGTCAAACAACTTGTTGTTCGACAACGATTTGCCAGCGTCCTTTCCTCCTAGGAGCTGAAACGCCGAGCCCATGATGGACAGAGCACAGATGAAGAGGTAGAGAAAGCCGATGAACAATACCAGCATAAAGAAGTAGTCATAGAGAATGCGCTTCGCCCTCGCTCTTGTGTCCAGTTCTGCAGAGAGAGAGAGAGAGAGAGAGAGAGACGGGCGGCAGGCGACAGCAATTCATTCAGTTCACATATAGGAGATGCAGCAGTATCATTAGCGGCCATGTTTGCTTCTGTACACCACTCAATCAGTTTACCCTAAACAGTTTGACTCGTACTTTGACAAAGATGACACTTCTCACTGCGACATGCACATTGCAACATGACCATGGTCAAGGAAGAAATCATGTTTAGGCCGTAGTGGCCAGCCTGTGGTACCCGGCTGATGTGTAACGTTTGTTTGCAAGGAGAGAGAGAGAGAGAGAGAGAGAGAGAGAGATCCAATCCCTGCGCTACGCGGCTACACAAACAAGTACTTTGTAGTACAGTTGAACATCAATTATCCGACCACCTCTGGGCAGACAACTGTCAGGCGGTGTTCAGATAAGGCAAATGTTCCGGATAAGAAAAACTGTCACTCACACACTTTCAGTGGTTATTACTAGCCGCACGACCTTTTTACTTTTTACTTTTCAAAATTTTCGTATTTTTTTTAATGGCCCACTACATGCACAGTGCGTACTCTACGGCACGTGCGCCTAAAAAAACTGTTACGGATAATCGAATGGTCGGATGGTCGATGTGCGGATAATCGATGTTCAACTGTACTGTAAAAGCAGAAATTTTCGGTGGTGTTTTATTTTCGGTAACTTCGGTGCCGACAATTTTTACCGAAAATAAACGCACCGAAAATTGCGGTACTACCGATACTGTATACATGTAGTACTAGTACACTTACCTGGAGAACGGGTTTTACCGAAATTTTCCCTCTACCGAACCGCCGATTTTGGAGAATACCGAAAATATTACACCACCGAAAATTTCTGCTTTTACAGTAAAGCGCGTATTGTGCTAGCATGCATGCAGCCCAGCTTGATACGTTACACATATATGGATCTGGACGGGGAGCAAAGGGAATTTCTGCTTTTACAGTAAAGCGCGTATTGTGCTAGCATGCATGCAGCCCAGCTTGATACGTTACACATATATGGATCTGGACGGGGAGCAAAGGGGACGGCAGGGTTTCTTTTGGCCAATGTACATTCATGTTGTGGCAATATGTCTGGCAGACGGCAGAGAACACACTACTCTAGCCTGCTCCCATGCCATGGCAACCGAAGACAACGACGACACATAGGACCGTAGCACCGGCCGGGACCGTATTTCAATTTGACCCACCCAATTCGTGCATAACGGGCCACTTTCCGTCAAACTGTTCATTTCCGGTCAAGTATCCTATTTGGCTGGAGCACCTGAATCGCTGGTGCTACAACCATGAAACATGATGAGTTGTGACAACCAGTGGCAACTAATGACTAGTCAGGGAATACGTTTTCAGAAGCTGGACTTCTTCTGGTCGCTGCCACGTTTTTGTAATATTCACTATCCACCTCCGACATCCCAACAAGCAATGCTGTGGTCACTCCTCCACCCCTCCCCTAACCATGCTAATTTACTGGGCCTATAATTTTGTACGCCTTTGAAAGCGAGTTTCTGAGTGGGACGTAGATCTACGGTCACTTCCGCATCGTCTCACCGCGCCGACCCAAACAAAGGGTCAAAGAAGTACCGGAAATCGTAGAATCTACCTACAACATCGTGCACCAAGTGTACTGCAGTGGCTCGGCATTCTTTGGGTACACGTACATCGCGGTGCACATCTTTGAAGCCGTGAAGGCACTACAGACTACACAGTACACTGCACTAGGCAAGGTGATAGGTGTCAGCTACTGATGATGCCGGTTGGTAGTAGTAGTAGTAGTAGTAGAATTTATTATTTTGATAGGGAAGGCCCTACAGACGTTGCCGTCTTGTTACAGGGAACCCTAAGTGCTCTTTACAGAGCGAAACAAAAACGGATAGATGCTCAACCTGACGACACGAGACAGGCAGAGAATTCCACCTATCAGCGCCAAGGAAAGAAATGGAGAACATGCCATATCTAGTGGTAGCAGCGGGCAAAGAAAGTGAAGAGAATGATTGCCCTCTAGTGCGCCTCTCGGTGCAAGTAGCAGCCGACTGGAGGGTGAACATTGAGGAAAGAAGAGGACTTGTAAGCTGATGAATACAGCGGAAAACAAAAATAAAAAGCCTCAAGTTGAGACGAGATTCGAGGGAGTATAACTTAGCGTGCCGCAAAACAAAGACAGTCGGGGTACGGCGAGGGAGACCAAAAACCTGTTTCATGCTGATATGACTTAAAGTAACAAGGCGAGAGTATAAAGATGGTGTAAGACAGTGAGCATACGAGTTGCTGGCGTATTCAATAGTGGATTGGATGAGGGATAAATAAAATATTCGCTTAGTTGTGTGATCTACTGTACGGCGGCAGCGGCGGAATGCTCCTATCTTCTTATAAACAGATGTACACACATGGTTGACTTGATCCTCAAAGGTGAGGTGTTGGTCAATAATGAGGCCAAGATAACGCGCTGTGGCAGAAGGTCGAATATCGACACCACCGCATGCAATGGTAAGATCCGGCGGAAGAGGCAGAGCCTTCTTCCGAAGCACCATGAACTTCGTTTTCTGGGCATTCAAGATGAGACCAATGCTTCCAAGGAACGTATTTAGTCTGTTCAACTCACTTGTCAACTTGTGCTGAAGTTCTCCAGTAGACTGACAGTGTATATAAAAGGCGATATCGTCAGCATACTGTTGGGACTCTGCGTGGCGAAGTACTCCAGGGACATGTCGCACGTACAAAGAGAATAACAGAGGCCCTAGCACCGACCCTTGCGGAACGCCTCGTGTACAATGTGTCTCGTCTCCTCTGTTATTTCCAATTTTCACCTGTTGTCGTCGACCCTGGAGATAGCTGGAGAACCACTGTAGTGCTACTCCGCTTATGCCAATAGCTTGAAGCTCGTTAAGTAGTAGTTCATGGCGTACCCGATCGAAGGCCTTGCTCATGTCCACGAGTACAACCCCGCAATACTCGCCCTTGTCCACACTCATCATCCAGCGGTTTACTGCGAGAGTTAACGCATGGTCTTGGAGAGATAATGGCAAAAATGTCTTCGCAAGATGTGTTCTGCTGTACGTCTAGGTTCAGCTCCGTGAAGTAACTAATTCCTTTAGTTGATCCCACTCTGAGCTAAGATACTCTCATGCCACGACAAGCATTTTGTCTACCGTTGTCTACGGCTAGAACAGAGTCAGTACAGATCTAGTCGTTTCATAGTCGCCTTTTACTAGTTTTAGTTGTACTTGGCATGGCTTTCATTTTGGTCGTTTCGACTGCGACATGTACCACAACATGTACCATACCACACGGCTGTTAACGTAGATCACAAAATCGGACATTCAAAATGGCGTCGTTTTTTTGAAACTTTTTGAATTTTTGAACGCGACGGCCCCCAGAGAATAGCTGAGAATTGCATTTTTCACGTTCGTATCCAGGCTATTTTGGCTCCTATCGTCTCCCATCGACACGGTTTACCATACAACCGCGATTTTCGTCCAGGGGAAGCTTCAAGGAACGCATTGATGCCTTTTGGATCGTCTTTCCCAAGAGGCGACAGGTTTCTGTCGCCACGTCGCCTCCACGTCCTTTGTTCTTTCGATTCCCAAAACTGCTCTACTTTCATTGCTGCCTACATCCCGGCGCCGAGTTTTCGCAGCTGCTTGCTGTGTTTTTGGTGGCCCTAGAGACCTTCTATAGCTCGAAAATCGCGCTCTTGTCCCAGATCGCGCAAAGGAAGTCTCGATCGCGCATCGACATTTTAGCCTTGTTTGTTGCTTTCTGCTCTGCGATGGAGCACCACTCGAGTATTCTTGAATCCGTGTGTCGCATTGGTGGCCAAAAACTTGCCAGTGCTAGTCACAAAACTCCATATCCGGTGAAGAATTATGTTGAAGAGATCGCCAAAGTTTTTAAAATTGATGTTTCCAAAGATTCCCCTGACGTGCATCCCCAGTACATGTGCTCACTTTGTCAATTTGCTATTGCACGTTCAATGAGAGATGACACATATAAGTATTGTAGTGGGGGCTGCAATGGTCCAGTTACATGGCAACCACATACGAGATCTAACTGTGCCGTATGTAAGAGTGATGCTGTACGAGCCAAGGGCGGCCGTCCACCGAAACGGAAAGCCGTCAGTGAACTGCGTGGCCAAGCGGCAAAACGACAGACACCAACGGCATCAACATCAGCTGAACTGCCAGAAGGCAGTCCTAGCTCTCAGCAAAGACGCACCAGCAGCAGTAGCAGCGGTGACACCAACACAATAGCACACACCACTGATAGTCAAACATCCGCAGTTACTTTGGACGAGATTTCGGCGCACACAGCGCCTATGTATCGGGCTGAAGCAGCATTAGAGAAAGAGCGGTTTATTGACAGTGGAGCTGTGCAGGAATGCATGATATGTTTGCAAGTGGTAAATGGAGCAGTTCAAGCCAAATGCTGTCAAAATATATTCTGCTCAACATGCGTGCACACGTGGATGAAGAGTCACAATACATGTCCAGTATGCAGACAGCCAATGGCACTGGCGACACTGCAAAAGCCATGCAAGCTAGTGTGCAATATGGTTAGCAAGTGGGGTGTACATTGTGACTTCCATGAACCAGCATTGTCGGGTTGCCCAGCAACCGTTCGCCTCCATGAATTACGAGGTCATGTCACATCATGTCCGTTCAATCCATCCACATCCTCAGGAACGCCCATTCGTACTGCAACCAAAGCTGCAACAGTGGAGGAGATCTTAGCAGCGTCACCATCAAAGCTACGGGGCGATGTGAGTGACAGACTGACCTGTCACCTTGTGTCCGCCAAAGCAGAAGATGGGAGGCTGGAAGTGAAAACCAGCAGCCAAGGAAGACCGCAAGTTTTCATGCGAACAACAGTTGGCAGCAAGCAGCCGGAGGAGGCATCAGCCAGGACGCTGAAACGACGGTCACTGGAAATGGAGCGCATCACAGAGACAGTTTGCACCACAGCAGATGCAACACGGCATGGCGTTGCTGGACTTGGCGCTACCAGCATCAAACCACCTTCAGGCACTGCCCTTGCCATCAAGGCCGATCTAAGCCTTCCTTGGGCGCAACTCCGGAAGCTGCGCAGATGGCTCCGCTCCTTCGGAGTTCAGCTTGAATCGGAGAGAAGCATTCGCTCATTCATAGCCACCACCTTGCCGAAATACACAGTGAAGCAGCTCCCCTTTGTCAAGCGGACTGGCGAGTTGTCACTTGCTGCAGCTGTCTACTTTCCAAACCTAACCGACATCATTATCCACTACCTCGACATACTTGACAGCGGCAGTAAGCTGACATGGCATGATGGCGCCATCCCAGAAACGGAGATATGGGTCAAGCTGGGCGGTGACCATGGTAAGACAACATTTAAATTCGTGATGCAAATCGCCAACACCATGCATCCAAACTCACTCGCCAACACTGTGCCAATCTGCGTGTTTGCAGAGAAGGACTTGCCGAAACCTGGAAACTGCACTCTCAATGTATCGGAACCAAATTGCAGAGCTACAGGGCCAGAAATGGAAAGGCAAGACCATTGTGCCTTATCTGTTTGGTGATTACGAGTACCAAACCATGAACTACGGCTTGTCGGGTTCCAGTGGCGTAAGGCCTTGCCTCCATTGCTTGTGCACGAAGAAAGACATGCAGGTCCCACCAGCGAACCGCGACGTACAGTATGGAGCACGGTCCTTAGAGAAGATGGCGGAGGACTATGCACAGTTTACTAGCGCAGGTGCTCTGCTGTCAAAGGCAAAGCTGTATAACAACACCATCCGACCAGTCCTATTGCCAGTGCCCGTTGCGAGCGCCATTATTCCAGTGCTGCACCTAGACCTCGGTGTATTCCCGTGGATCTTTGATGTATTCACACGCGAGGTCCGTCTTCTGGACATGCAGCTTGCAGAACAATGCGACGCTGAAGAGCAAGACAGTGGACGGTTTAGAGCCTTGTCAACTGCAAATCACAAGTTGTCTGGCTGCAAAACAGCGTTCTCGGAAGCAACAGCGAAAGCCACCGCTCTGGAGAATCATCTGCACTTCATCGTCTTGTTTGGCCAGCAACAGGGCATGGCGATAGAAGCACTCGCAGGCGTGCTACAACGGGAGGTTGAGCAAGCACAGGCCGACACAGAGCAGTGTAGCTCGCAGCTGAAGATTGCTGAAGACGAACTGGCCAAGTTGCGCCGCAGCAAGGATGTTCTCGGCCCGTGCGAAGCGTCCATAGAGCCAGTACTGCAGAAGAACATTATCCATCGGCAGGCCTATCACGGCGGTGCTTTCGTAGGGAACCATATCCACCGTGCCCTCAAGCCCACCGTGATCACAGCTATCACTGAGGCCCCAGCAATTGTCATTGGAGATCGGTGCCCAGCTCTGCGGAATGACGCTCAAGTAGTCAGTGAGCGGTACAAGTCCCTGTTCAGCCAGTACGCAGCGTGCAGATCTTCCTTCAGCCATTGCAACAAATGTGGAGAGGAGGAACTGCAGCAATTGGAGCTCTCCATTGCCTCGTTCTTACAGAAATGTCGGAGCGAGGTGGTGGAGAGAGGCTTAGGTCACATCACTCCAAAGCTGCACCTCCTTGAGGAACACACTGTGCCGCTGATGCGGAGAGTGCACGTCGGGCTTGGTCTACTGTCGGAACAGGGCGCGGAAGGAATCCACGCCGAGTTCAACCTGCTCGAGAAGAGATACGGTTCCATTCCCGGCGAGCTTGAGCGCCTGCATGCTGTTGCAGAACAACACCTCGTATGCACCCTGCCAGACGTTGCAGATCAACGGCCCAAAGTTCGATCGAGGCAGCGGACTGCTCCATCGCAGGCAGATCAACCAGCCAGTCCGCCATAACACTGACTACACGCAAAGCCAGAGAGGTAAGGTCTAACTGTTCACTTCTACTTCCTCCAATAATAATTCTTCTTCTTGATGTTTTCGACAGCAAGACTTCTGTTCTTACTTCCTTGTCGTTTCAAAAAATATTTGGGTTTAGACCGACTTTACCGAAAGAAAGTACTAAATCCGGTGAAATTATATAATTCTATACATTTTGTACTAAGTCGAAAGGATTTCAGTAAATCCGCAGCGATTTCAAACTTTTCGCCGCCATCTTGTTAGATGTCCACTGCGTAACAGCCGTGACCAGGCATTTGCAGTGTATCCGCTTGTGCGGCACGTGAGGAAACTAGAAGATCATGATGATAGCCATGCGCACCAGTGCATGCAGTGCATGCATGCAGTGACTGTGTGAGTGCTGTGCGTTAATATGTTATGGCGCGAAAACTAACTATGTCCTTGCAGAAATGGTCGAAGACCTAGGCCTACTGTACTACGAGTAGATCTACGAAGTCCTTGTGTTTAGAACAACCACAAGGTGCCACAAGTAGCTCACGTAAGGCGATGCACGATGATAAGCGCAACAATACTGATCTAGGACATACCCTGCCTATGCTATACCATACTTCACAAGTCGCAGATTTGAAAGGAGCTCTTTGAGTTTGATGTCGAGGCGCGAAAGCGCAACACAATGAACGCAATGGGTGAGTACGAGCCGTATGACTGTATGCACATCACACGTGTACAGGAAGAACAAAATCAAAGTCACACAGTCAGTGTAGCTAGGGTGTGCAGCGTACATAACACACTCATAGTCATAACGACATAAGGCATCTGTATGCCGCCTCCGAGCTGCACCCGGAACAGCCATCGGAGCTGCATCGACGCTCGCACAGACAGACTTTGACTAGTTTGAGGTCACTACAAGTATACAGGCTACATCCCAACACCACAAGTGCTCGCACAAGACTATGCCGATGAAAAGAGAGTAGAGTGACACTAACAGGGCCACACCACTTCACTTACGACTGAACGGAAGTTGCTTGACGACATCCTTGCTCGTCTTCGAAGTCAATTTCAGGTCGGGATCGGATGCCTGTTTCTCTGGCATGGTGGAGTATTGCATCGGTCCAGGGTTTCACTGAAGATCTTGGAAAATGCTACGCGAGCTGTCAGGTCCTGAGTCCTGACCTGGCCTGGGTCAAGCTGACCTCACCAGAGCCTGATGCTGAAACTAGTGAAGTAGAAGGCGACAAATGCGCGAGTGCAGGTCGACAATGCACCGCGACTCACTGCACTGCGCAGCTTCGATCGCGCGACCTCTGGCTCTGCCACACAGTACAACGTAGAGCGCAGGAAGTAGCCGCGTAGGGGGGTTATGCCTTACTTATGGACTCTTGGTAGTACGAAACGTCGAAAGTGACTCGTTTGCAGGACCTACAAGAACTCAACTGAGAACATCTTCTTTGTGCATCTAGTAGTAGTAGTAGGACCTTGCCATTGGCTTTGGTAGTTTTGACAATATTCTTGTCAATCTTGGCTGTGTTTCGTGTGCCAGCATGCAGCCTTGCGCAATTGCAGGTACTAGGTACATGTATTTTGTTTTTTATAACGCCCGATCGCGCACACACGATCGACTTTCAGGGGCCATCACATGGTCCATGCATGCATGATCCACGAGACGCGACCTAGCGCAGTTCTCTTTGTCCAAATCTGGCCGTTTGGGGAGCCAGGCCGCGGAAGTCATGCTTGCATTCACGACGTCGTTTCCCAGTCTAGCTAGTACGGTCTTCATGGTCTTGTTCTGCACCCAACACTAGCACCACGTGGACTGCCATACCGCCCAGTTACATGTGCAGCTACATGTACCGATACAATCATATGTACATGTGGCGCAGGTGGCCACGACGTCTGTTCGTGCAGGCGGATAGGAGGAGAATCAACAATGCGCATAATATAATTAATGCTGCCTGAATATGCATATCACTAGCAGCCATAATCGATAATCCCCCATGCCCATGTCACAACATCGGATTTCGAAAAGGAGAAGCTGCTTAAACTTAAAGCGCTTCCACTTCAACTAACTAACTTACTTCAAGCGGCATTTTTAGTTGCGTGAGGGTTGTGCACTGCGTGCCTGGTACCATATCTACATGACACATGTACATGTACATGACTAGTAGTAGACTCTACGCGTACGTGCATGCGTAGCATGGCCGGGGATCATTCATTTCATTTTTAGACTTTTTGGGGATTTCACTGTTTGCGCGCGCAAACCGATTCATACATTTCATTTTTAGACTTTTTGGGGATTTCACTGTTTGCGCGCGCAAACCGATTCATACGAATCATAGGATGGGTCGAGCTTTTTCATTTTTGGGAATGCATGCATCGGTATGTGTTCAGTGTATGCAGTGTGTTGTTATCTGTAGGATCGACACAGGAATGTTCAACATCCGTAAGTCCCGTTAGTAACGGAGGACTAGGACAGTAGCCTGAGTAGGAGCGCTAGAGCTCGAGTAGTAGCTAAAACTGACTCAGCATCTTGATGAATGGTGGTTATATTAATTAACTTATAATCAAAGCTTGCTCGTCAATGCTCGATCGAAGCTCCCGTCCCGGCCATGGGCAAACAATAAAAAATTTAATAATTTTAAATTATTTACGCTAGCCAATGAGTCCGAGTTCTGAAGAATCGAAAAGTATCTGGGATAATCCTCATTTCTCACAAGCCTCAACAGCCCAATGCTGCTGCTTGTGCGGACAAGAGAGCATAGCGGGCACGCACCACACACACACACACACACACACACACACACACGCACACACACCTTTGACCTTTGACGCCCATCGCCGGAGGCGATGATACTTGATAGCAATGCTACGGCAGAAGCCATAGCAACTTGTGCTGGGATTGCACCATTCAACAGCTTGCAAGGCTGAAGAATTGACCGTCACTATTCAGCCTGGTCTACACCATACAGCTACACACACACACACACACACACACACACACACACACACACACACACACACACACACACACACACACACACACACACACACACACACACACACACACACACACCACACACACACACACCACACACACACACACCACACACACACACACGCACACACATACACCACACCTCACACCTGCCCATTGCAGAAGCGAATGATAGCGAACTGCTATGTTAGACATAGCAACTAGTACACAGACACACACACACACCTCACACACACACACACACACACACACACATACACACACACACACACACACACACACACACACACATACACACACAGTGACACAGACACACTTGTACTTGCTCACTGCCATAACTGGTCGCGTGGGTCTCCTTGCAAAGACCCTACACTACAGCCTTGACCTAGGACTCCTACTAGTCCTAGGTGTGTGTCACTGTGTGTGACATTGGTCACACACACACACGCACGCACACACACACACGCACACACACACACACAAACACACACACACACACCTTGGCGATAATCTCGATCAGGAAGTAACTACACTGTACATGTAGTTGTGTGCTTCCCACGCTGGAGCTCACGCTGGAGCTCACGCTGGAGCTCACGCTGGAGCTCACGCTGGAGCTCACGCTGGAGCTCACGCTGGAGCTCACGCTGGAGCTCACGCTGGAGCTCACGCCGGACACGCTGGAGCTCACGCTGGAGCTCACGCTGGAGCTCACGCTGGAGCTCACGCTGGAGCTCACGCTGGAGCTCACGCTGGACACGCTGGAGCTCACGCTGGAGCTCACGCTGGAGCTCACGCTGGAGCTCACGCTGGAGCTCACGCTGGAGCTCACGCTGGAGCTCACGCTTTTCCTGCCGCCTTGACTTGACTGACGGTCACGACTGCCATCCAGAGCACACCAGATGATCAGCAAACCTTCGACTCGGCAAACCTGCCAGAAAGCACCACTCCCTGATCCCTGGCCGAGTAGTCGAGTACTATACAAGTACTGTGGAGTGTGGTACACCAGTACACGTACACAGCCAGTGTTTCTGAGGAGCGCATGCGAATGATTTCATGCTTATTTTGCGTTTAGTATGCACAGCGTGAGTCGGCGGATTTTCGAATGGGTGCTAAGTATGCAGCGTGAGACGCTAATGCAAGTGCAGTACAGTACTTCGCCAAAGCTGTTTTAGTTTTACTGAGGCGTTCGGGTTTGCATGATTCTTGTTCGCATAGCTTCGCATCTTTGAGCCACACAAATAATTGTGTGGAATGTTGCTTTGCGTCCTGGAATCGTGGTTTGACCGCATTGTCCAATGGTCTTACCAGTATCGTCATCGACTTGCAGGAACATCCGCCAACGTCCTTCACAGCTGAGACTTTCAGCTCATGCTTGTCTTGGTTGCGCTCACCTTCCCCATTATAACTTAGAACCTTCCAAGTTGGAAGGCTGTTGGAGTGTGCGTCCAAGTTGTGTTGGAGCGGATTGCGCCAGTTACATGTAGGTGTAGAACGTCAGTACCGTTGGTCAGTGTCGTGCAATGTTATCGCATGAGCTGATTGTTTAGTAACTGGTGGTGTTAGTGGACATTATAGTGTAACCGTTGTAGTTCTTTGGTCCTTTTCTACCGGTATAAATTTATCCTTGGCTCTCCATCCGAGTCCATTCTTGCACACCTGATGAGCCGTCCTTATCTATACGGCGAAACGATCGTCGTATGAAAGTGCTGCTTGCTACTGCTGCTTAATTGTCATAGTCGAAGTACCGTGGTGTTTTACTGAGGCGTTCGGTTTCAGTGCATGATTCTTGTTCGCATAGCTTCCCCTTTTATTGATCTTGTCCCTTGCATGCCCACCACAAGCACCAACACCCCAGCAAAACGTCGAAGCTTGGCGCTGGAACTGGGACCCTGATCGCGTCGTCGCACTGAAAGAAGCCCTGAGCTCAATGCAGCTTTTGCCACCAGCTGAGGAAATCCCGCAGTTATCAATGACAGACCTCTGGTCGCATTGGCATGACTCGCTTATCAACACAGCACACTTGTACTGTACTAGTAGTATTAGTTCGCACCACGACGTACACACCAGACATGCCCAGGTCGGCGACCATGGATGACTCAGCAGCTTCTTTGCAGCATTAAACTCAAGCATCAGCTCTACCGTCAGTATCTCAGAACTCGCAGCGCCGAGAACTGGCTCATGTTCGTTACTCAACGCAATAGGACCACAACACAACTGAGAGAAGCTAAATCCGCCTTCGTATCCACTACCGCGCAAGGCGACGTAACTGGTATCCCGCAGCGAAACCTGTACAAGTTAATGAAATCACTGCGGTCGTCCCCGAAAAAGGAGCTTCCACCTATTTCAGCGAACGAAACAGTGGCTAGATCAGATAGAGAAAAGGCGGAAGCGTTTAACAATTTTTTTCATTTCGGAAAGCCAGAAGTCCGTCTCCGGAGCAACTGAAGCCGTGCCAGAGATTGGCGTGTCGCTCATCATCGGAAGCGAACTGAAGGAAATCATCACCACACAGGAGGAGGTCAGAAAACTCCTTTCCGCTCTTGATTTCCGGAAGTCGGCTGGGTACGATGGCATCCCGACGAAATTACTCAAGATCACTGCAGACGAAATATCGTGCTCCCTCGCAACACGTTTCAATGAGTCCTTATCGCGAGGCGAGCAGCCACAGGACTGGCGCGACGCCACTATCAGTCCTCTACACAAGAAAGCCTCTCGTGCAGATGTCACCAATTATAGGCCAATCTCGCTCCTAAGCGTTGTCAGCAAGGTTCAGGAGAGGATTGTTCACCGACGCCTCTACACCCACATTGAGCCCCACCTACCGGCCGACCAATCTGGATTTCGATCTAAGGATAGTACTGAACAGCTCTCCCGCCTAGTGCATGAGATTTCCGCCAGCCGAGATTCCGGTCAGGCAGTGTCAGCATGCTTCTTTAACTTATCAAAGGCTTTTGACCGAGTCTGGCATGCTGGCCTCCTGGCCAAACTCGAGCACCTTGGTGTCCGTGGCATTGCCCTTACCTGGCTCACAGGCTACCTGACTCGCCGCCGACAACGCGTCAAGGTTGGCTCCGCTTTGTCATCATGGAAATCCATTCCAGCTGGAGTACCTCAGGGCTCTGTCCTGGGGCCTCTTCTTTTCCTGGTGTACTCGATCGATCTCCCCCCAGCATGTACAAACTCCCACACCAAATGCAGCCAGTTCGCCGATGACACGGCACTCATCGCGACGCATTACACGAGGGATTTGTCAGCTGCATTCCTCCAACGTGCCGTGGACGCAGCAGGACGATGGTTGAAGGATTGGCATCTCCTCGTCAACACCACGAAAACCGTCGTCCTTTCCTTCCAACCCCAACACACCATCCACATCACGCTCCACTCGACTCGGTTGCAGCAGGTCCACCAACATAGGCACCTTGGTGTTACACTCCAAGACGATTTGCGATGGACACAACACATCACAGAAACCACCAACAAAGCCAAAAAACCACTACACCAACTCCACAAGACACGTGGCACAATGAGCGCTTCCAGCCTATTGTTAATATACACGACCTACATCCGACCCGTTCTCGAGTATGGCAGCCTTACCCTCTCCAACACCACACAGCAACAGCGGGACACACTGGAGAGAATTCAACGCCGTGCTATACGCATCTGCCTTCGGATTCCCCTCTTTGCACCAGTTCACCACAGTCCCCTCCTCCATCATGCAAAGCTCCCCACCCTTAGCGCACGACTCCTTGTTAAACAAGTCCTACTACTAGTACTAGCATGGGACAGCCACCACCAAACCTCCCCAACACACCTGCAACAACCACATCTTGCACCACAACGTCAACACCAACCATACACCCTTTGACAGACAAGGACCTACTCCATCGGACACGCACATACAAACAGGCACCGAGATTCCCCCATCAATAGTGCCCTCACCCTCTACAACTCACTCCCTATCGACATCACAACCCAACCTCGTAGAAATTCTTTCCGAAACAATGCATCCAGTCTTCTTTTGAGCAGTACCTGTTCCTGCTCCGCGCATCCCCCTGGTTTCTGATACATGTATCTCGAACGTGTCTCGATCACCCCTGCTAACGTTATTGCCCCCGCTTGTTTTCATGATCCATTGGTTCTTGCCTCCCCGTTTTTTTTAGTTTTTTTTTTACAAAGACCACTTAATGCCAAACATGAGATGCAGCTAGGGGAAGCACGCACAACCTGAATCGTGGCAGTGGTGGTGAGGTTTAGGGAGCTCCGCCGACCTAGGGTCTCGACTTCATAGCCACCTACACGCACCGTTTAATTTCCATCTAGCTGTTTCTGGCTAGTAACAGTTCTATCGCACTTATCAATCATCCTTATTGGCGTCACGCCATCGTGGAATAAAAGAATAATAATCTTCGCTTCTTTGAGCCACACAAGTTGTGTTTAATGTTGCTTTGCGTCCTGGGATCGTGGTTTGACCGTATTGTCCAATGGTCTTGCCAGTATCGTCATCGACTTGGATGAACATCCGCCAACGTCCTTCACAGCTGAGACTTTCAGCTTGTGCTTGTCTTGGTTGCGCTCACCTTCCCCTCCTATGTTATCGTATAACTTTGAACCTTCCAAGTTAGAAGAAGTTGGAAGGTTGTTGGAGTGCGCATCCAAGATGTGTTGGAGCTGCTAGCCAGTTAGTTGTAGAAAGTGAGTACCGTCGGTCAGTGTCGTGCAATGTTATCGCATGAGCTGATTGATTAGTAACTGGTGATGTTAGTGGACATTATACTATAACGTATTTTGTAGTTCCTTGGTCTTTTTTTTCTTTTCTATAAATAATAACAAGAGGGGCTTATGTACTATTGATAATTATGATCTCGCAAGCCCCCTACTCTCTAGTTGTTTTTCGTTGCGCAGTGCATCGTCACATACAAACTCCTGTACACGCTCTCAAGTTTCTGCAGCCCTTAGGCCTTACTCTTCCCCCTGCTTCAAATCGGTGTGGTCTTTTTTTCTCTTAGTTTTCGAGGCTCAGATCGTTGGAACTCTCTACCTGCTGACATTCGCCTATGCACATCTGTTTCTCGCTACCGTAACCTTGCATTGGCACATTTAGGGTACCCTGTAAGAAGGCCTTAGGCCTGTGGGGATTGCCCTATCAAAAATTTAATAATAATAATTTGAATCTCGAATGTTGAGCCATAAATAAATGTAGAAAAGAAAAGGACATATGGATACGAGTTAAGAGTAACTCTCCATCACTGTAACTGGATACTATTATACAGTCAGAAAGTGCAATAACTAGGCACAGAACTGACAGAGTACTGAGACTTTCGACGTCCTGACACCTAGCTTCAACACATCTCCGTAGCGCTAACCGACAGCCTTCCAACTTGGAAGGTTCAAGGTTATGAAAAGACCAAAGAGGAGAAGGCAAGCGCAACGAAAACGAGCAAAAGCTACAGTCCCAACGGAACAAAGAATTCCAAGTTGGAAGGCTGTCGGTTAGCGCTACGGAGATGTGTTGAAGCTAGGTGTCAGGACGTCGAATGTCTCAGTACTCTGTCAGTTCTGTGCCTAGTTGTTGCACTTTCTGACTGTATATAGTATCCAGTTACAGTGATGGAGAGTTACTCTTAACTCGTATCCATAATGTCCTTTTCTTTTCTACAATAATAATAATAATAATAATAATAATAATAATTGATCCTTGGCTCTCCATCCGAGTCCATTCTTTTACAATGACCAGTGTTAGGTTTCGCTCAGGAGTAGTAAAATATCGATTTCCTGGCACGAACAAGTCAGGGATAGTACTATTACCATGGTTACTGTTAGCGTACACGCTATGCTACATATTAGTGTTCACTGGACGAAGAAAGAGGCAAACCGAAACTGCAACGTCGACTCATGTTAGAAGTAACTTAGTTAGGAGTACGAGTGTAGTGGAGCGCTGCGATATTGTCCTGTGCTTTGAAACTCTGCAGCTGCTCTTTAGTCCAGTGCATGAAAGTACTGTGTGTACATAATAAAAAGACTTTTTTTTTAAGTTACTGGTGTCAGTGATGACTACAACACGGCTTTCTTGTGCCTAAGATCCGTATCACAGGCCGTGCTCTGTTTCCAAGGACCCTGGACTTCTCTGAAGTACAATGTCATGTACATGTACATGTACTTGCACATGACTTTTACTACTAGTATACTGTGCATTGTATGTACATGTACATGAAAGGCCAGGTCGCTTTGCACAAGGCTGCCAGCTAGCCGGCTAACTACTGAACTTCGCCTTTATTTGAAAACAAACCGGGTGTGGGAATGAAGAAATTGAAAAGCGCAAGCAAGGAAGGCAATGGTGACAAATCCACTACTACTACTATTACCCACAGGTACTGAGTCGTCACAGTCGTCCAGGCTGGGGACGGTCCAGCACTTTACTAATTAACCAGAACCCTCTATAAACCTGCATAATTTTCAGCAACCAAAATAATGTCCTTTTCAATTATTTCATGCATATCGCAGCAGTATATCTGCAGTAAATAAGATTTTCTAATCCATCAGAATTTCCGTAGCGCAAATGGTGCAGGAATAAAGGGACCATTGTGGCATTGACGCTGTACTACATTTTACATTTGCATGTAGTCATTAGTCAGTAGTCGACTAGTCGTGGTAGCTGGTCCTGGCATTTGCAGTGGTGGAAGTCACCGGAAACAGTGCCCACTATAATGGCGCTAAGAAAGACCTACTTTTTACTTTTGAGTATTGTGCAAGGCTGCAGAGTGCGCCTGCAAGTACATGTACACGGTACTTCAGACTACTACTAATATTTTGAGTACTGCTTCCACAATGTCTTTTGTAGCTACAGGTACATGTACTTCGAAGTACTTCAGTACATGTACCTGATGTAGCCTGACGTCTTTGTCAATGTCACCGACTGGGGGGGGGGGGGGGGGGGGAGGTACATAGGGACGGTATGCTAGGACCCAGTACGGTTGTCCGTTGTAAAAAGAGCGTAAAAAGGTTATATGTAAAATAATAATCGACGCGGAGACAACAATTTTATAATAGCAATAAAGAGAACAAATTCTGCTGTCATCGCCACACTACAACAAAGTCATGAAGGTTTACCAAAATACGGGCTTTGTGCACCCGCTTCTGGATGGAAGTAGGGCACACTCCATTTTCCTTACAGCGCTTCAAGAAGATAATATTATGTGAAATGTTTCTAGCCACGTAGCGTTTGCGCAGAGCATCATTCAGGATTTCGACGCGGAGACAACAATTTTATAATAGCAATAAAGAGAACAAATTCTGCTGTCATCGCCACACTACAACAAAGTCATGAAGGTTTACCAAAATACGGGCTTTGTGCACCCGCTTCTGGATGGAAGTAGGGCACACTCCTTTTTCCTTACAGCGCTTCAAGAAGATAATATTATGTGAAATGTTTCTAGCCACGTAGCGTTTGCGCAGAGCATAATTCAGGATTTCAACCTGACTCCTAGAGTATCTCCGTTTAAAATATGTAAATAATCGACGCGGAGACAACAATTTTATAATAGCAATAAAGAGAACACATTCTGCTGTCATCGCCACACTAGTCTAGGCCTGGGCGGATGATGCTAGTTATTTTGCGGGATAATGCTAATGGCAATGCCAGAAAAACTGTATCATAATGCTACTTATAAAGCTGCTGTTCCTCTGTAATGCCAGCAATTCACCAGTAGTAAGTGTGGAAAAATTGCTGGGTTTGGGCAGTATTGTGCACGTTTCGTAGTTCTACGTAGACGGCAAGGAAAATGCTAGAAAATCATGATCATAATGCTAATTTTATGCTGCTATTGCTCCATAATGCCAGCAAAACCGCAATAGTATGCATGGAAAATGGCTTAGTTTGGCCGCCCTCCCGCCATAGCCAATGCACTAATGCTACATGACTGTACAAACATCAGCTGCTCCCACCCCACATTTGACTTGTGGTGACCAAAAGTTCCATATTTGAGTATAATGCCACTTTTGTGGAAATGTAGTGTTATAATGCTAGCATAATGCTCGTTGCAAATCGCACACTATAATGCTACCTATAATGCTAGCATTATCCGCCCAGGCCTACACACTACAACAAAGTCATGAAGGTTTACCAAATTACCCTGTCCTTTTCTGTTCTTTGTCGTGCACGGTACGCTATCAGTTGAAAGTACTTGAGGCTGTTTGTATTCGTTTGCATAAGCCTGATCTTTGTAAGCAGAAGAAACATGTAGTTGCGTTAAGATTGTTTTCGTAGGTGCACAGCATGATTGTTTGTCTCACTACACAATTCTAGCGTTGCAATTACATTTACATGTTCCTCACCCCTGTTGCACTTACCGGTAGCTCTCACTTCACTTCTATTGTCTCACCTTCCCTCATTCTATTTTAGCACTTTGTTTTGTTCTCGTAACACATTATTGAATGTACATGTATATTAATCATTGATTCAGCATGGTTTCTCTTCAGTCACGGCTTTCCACTGATGATTGTGACAAGAAAATCGATTTTGGTAACCTTCATGACTTTGTTGTAGTGTGGCGATGACAGCAGAATTTGTTCTCTTTATTGCTATTATAAAAAAGGTTATAATATGTTATGCCCTTTTACATTGCACCAAGGTTTTGGATCCTTGATTACACATGTTTATTTTGATTTGGTTTAGTTTGGTTTTTAATATTCCAGTTCGTTTCCTGAACAGTACAAAGTACAAATAACAAGAGGGAAGAACGAAAGAAAAGTAAATCTCTCTCCATCTACATGTATCTCTCTCTCTCTCTCTCTCTCTCTCTCTCTCTCTCTCTCTCTCTCTCTCTCTCTCTCTCTCTCTATCTATCTATCTACATGTACACGTATCTATCTATCGAGTATCTCTCCCTGTCCTTCCATGCACGTCCCTCCATCTCCCTCTACATCCTCCAGGTCCCTACAGGCCCCTCCGCATCCCTCAATCTCCCTCCACCTCTCTCTCTCTCTACCTCTCCCTCCACTTCTCTCTACCTCTTTCAATTATCTCCCTCCACACCATTCCATCTTCCCCGGCCTACTTCATTCCACATCATTCCACCTCCCTCTACATTGTATCTCTAGGACCGCCGGAGGCAGTTTTCAATTGGATCGGTCGTACCATAGTCTTTCATACTTTGTGTATAATATGGCGGGGACGTGTATGTATGCCCTCCTCAGTGGCGGTAGCTGCAAAGTTGGTCCGGTGTTAAAACCTGACCAACCGGCCTGATTTTCCGTTCACCTTCTTCAATCTCCATCCACCTCCGTCCATTGCCTGATTTCCCAGCATCTACTAGTATACTGTATAGTATACTAGTACTACATGTACATGACGTCATTGTACATGTACCTCCACTTCATTCCACATCCATCTACTTGATCCGGTTCTACACTGTATGTAAACAAAAAGAGAATTATTTCACTTCTTAATTAAAGTGGAAGGCTGCTTTGCTTTTACCTGATAGTGTCGCCCTCGCTATCTTTGTTGCCTTTACATTGTGTACATGTACAGTTGTAGGTGTGTAAACACTGTCTAATCGATTGTTTCGACGGTTATGTCATACTAATGTACATGTATTCCTATCTAACATTCCCCATTATGTGACGAGTAGCCCTATCCCAAAGATGCCATAATTTTTCGCAACTTATGCTTTTCGCAACCGTGCCAAAACAAGTGCAGGTTGCTGAAATCGCATCCATATTTTCAGAAAAAGCTCCAAAGTTGCTAACATCGCAACTTAAAATTGGAGAGTTCATGTGCAAAAATCACCAAAAAGAGGAGGAGAAATACCTGTAGCAGAAGCGACAGCAAACTCGTGCACCCTTTCCTGCTGTGAACCACAGTGCCAGTGGCCTGTTGCATGTATCCTATAGCCTACATCATTCCAGTGCACGGAAAAGGGAATGCACGACGTTACTACCGTTGATCAACAGTTTCTCTGAAATGAGTCTGAGTGAAGGCAGGCGAGAAATGAGCGAGTATGCACTTGTCCGACATGTAGTCTGTGACTTGATCTTTTGACCCCATGTCATGGGGCCAAGGTTGCGGAAAAGTTGCGAAATAGTTCGAGAAAATGAAGAAAGTATTAGTTGCGCAAGTAAGTAGTTGCGATTTCTCCCGAAACAACCAAAAGTTGCGAAAAAAGTGGCGAGTATCTTTGGGAAAGGGCTAGTGACGAGCGCTCCACTGGCACTGATGATGACGGTGAGGAAAAGGCATTGAACTGGAAGTGGAAGATGCATGTAGTTTTATTCATCGCTATTCGAAGTAATGAATTATGGACAATGGACTAGGGTTAGAGATTTACATGTATCACCGCGGGAAAGTACCTTGGACTTTTTGACCGCTGGAGGATAGGAGGTCAAGAGTACAGTTTATGCATGAATCCACTTTCCAGTCCCACTCCATGATCCACTCCAATGTCCCATACTCAGGCTACTGCCTACTGGCCCTAGATAAGTCATAAGGAAGATCGAAGCGACATGTCTGATCTGCCTAGCTGACAGGCTCAGCTCAAGAGCTCAGGGAACGACACGTGAAGATACTGTCATTACTGATTCAGTAAAATGATTACAGCGCTAAAATTTCAAGTCACATCACGATCACTGCAATAATTATTTATTGCAGTGTCAGATCATGGTGATGTGACTTGACGCGATCGATCGTGAATGATTGTGTAAAATCTCGAGCTTCTGACCGTGTCGACCCTGACCTGAGCTGACTGCACCACTACCCTTTGCGGAAATAAATATTTGAACGCTAGCGAATATCGTCAGTTTCTGAGTGTCTCGTCAGCTGTAGCTGGTTTGCGTAACACTCCTAACAGTTCAAGAGTTTTCTGCAGTATAACGTTTAAACATACTATTTTCGTTCCAGGGCTCCTGTTCCTCCCGCCAGGCCACCGTGTATGGCTGTGAAAGTGGCGAGCTGAACATTGCAAGTTAGCCATGAGCGCGCTACCACTTGCTGTGCTGGGTTGTCCGAAGCAGCTGCTCAGCTTTTAGAAAGAAATAGTGCCGGCACTGTAGCGAGCACTTATCAAGAGGTCCAGAGACTAGTACTGTAGTCTTAGTGCGTTTCAAGGCGAATCAATGGGCTGCTGTGGCTCAAAGGAGAGCGAGGACAAGGTCCCATCCCTGCACTCCTTCAGCTCCACTGGCTCCGGCTCGTCGACTCGCAGCAGCAGACGTGATTACGGCAGTAGCAGGGCGTCCTCAGGCAGCAACATCTCCTCAGCCTACCGTCGCGTGTCACGAGAAGACGGTGACGGTGGCAGTGGCAATGGCGGTGAGGGTCGGCAATGGCGGAGTAGAAGCCTGGCAACGGGCCAGGCCGGGAGCCCTTCCGAAGCCGATTACTCCGCCAGACCGTCGGCAAGCTTGTCGCCTAGTCCTAGTAGCAGTAGACCGTCCAACGGAGCAGTGCATGCGTCTACCGCAGCATTAGGTAAGATAAGACCTAAATGTACTGACGTTACAACCGGTAGATCTACAGAGTCAGTCCTGTACCGCAAAGCTAGGTGTCAAAGAGTACTGTAGGCTGTGTAGCCTGGTAGTGTGCTAGTGTGCTAAGAATACAACTGTGCAGTGGTAGACCAAGTAGACCAATAAAACCATAATTATTAAATTGCAGTGAGTCTGGGAACTCTAGCTATTGTAAATTGCAGTGAGATGGGAGGCATCATGTTGGTTAGCTGGTGTGGATGTAGATGTAGATGTACTACTGACACTGGAGGTCTGCATGACTGTACACATAATCAGTAGGGCTGAAACGATCGTGGATTTTCAAGTATCGATTACTCTCTAGCTTAACGATCGAGTAATCGATTATAATCGTTAGCAAATAGAGTCATAATTCTGTGCAAACATTACTCTGTTTCCACAAACTATGCCTTCATAATACCAACAAATCTGCATTAGTGAAAGGGTAGCTCCGAAACATGGCAGTTTTGAAGTCAATTTAACCTCAGAACATGAACCATACCCCTGGCAACTGCATACTCTCAGCGGAAACTGATTCAAACTTCACAAAACGAGGGTTTACAATACTTTCTGGACAGAAATTTAAAAAACGCAAAATAATCGTAATCGGTAATCTAAACGATTGCTCGATCGTTAGAGTTATCAAACGAGTACTCGATTATTCGGTATAATCGTTTCAGCCCTAATAATTATGTCCTCTAGTCGTGTATGTGGTCGCCTTGAGGATATTTGAGCAACTGCTGCCATGGAATCGTGGTGAAGCTGAGGCATCTCATGTTCTCTATCAAGATTGTTATTCGGCGTTTGTAGTTAAAAAAAAAGAAAAAAAGATTTTTTTAGAGATGTCATGTAAAGCATAAGCCTCCATAGCCTCGATTGGCGATTTAATAGTTAGCTGGATTTGCCTTGGCATTGCATATTGCAAGTGCCGAGAAATACCGTCTGGCAAGGCCTTTGCACTGGCACGCCACCACTATGTCTGTCCCATGTTCTTAGTGGAGTTACGATGAGTAACACCATTGAAATAATCTTACCCACTATTAAAGGCAGTGCACCACCCAGGTGGTGTGTGTTGCAAGTAGTAAAAGTTAATGTTCAATTGGAATTCACCTACTGCTATGCTGGGGCTGCAAGCGAGGTCTGACTGTACTATCATTATTGATTTAGATTTTGACATTTCATTTATGTTTTGCTGGCCCAGGTCCCTTTGAGAATGCTCCTGCGTTTTGCCCTGACAAGTACTGGGTGAAAGATGAGGAGGCACCGACTTGCGGATACTGCGGTGATGAGTTTACACTGACCAATCGGCGTCATCACTGTCGTCTGTGCGGAGACATATTTCACGGTGGGGAGTGCGCGCAGAAGGCGGGCCAGTTTGAGGTGTGGGTGTGCACGTTCTGCTTCGAGTACCACACCATCTACAAGGGCCCCATGCAGAGCGGTGAGTAGCGATTGCCGTGCATTCCCTTGCAGTGTTGTGCCCGATCCCCCAGCTGCACAGCAGGAGAGATGTTACCATGTACCAGCCGTCAGTAATCCTAGGAGCATAATGTTATGTGAAGATAAAAAGTATCGTAAAAAAAAAGAGAGTAAATTATCGTGTCCGTTTCCGAAGGGATCTCACGACGGCCGCTAGCACCAGCTAAACCCTAGTGCCGTCGTTAAGTGCCACGAGAACACCCCACAACCGCCAGCCTTTCGTGGCCGTCTTTCGGAGGCAGTGTCCTGTCTGGAGGCCGTCATGCAACACACACCCTGTATACAGAACACATGCTGTGCAGTCAATCTATACTCCGGTTACCTTCAAGCACCCAGTCTCGCAAGGGCCTTGATTTTACAGCTAAGGTAACTTAGGAAAGGGAAATCGTATGGCAGACCACAACTTTGTATGGTGTGAGAGCCTTAGTGTACAAAGGTCACACTTGGCATGCTCTTGTGTGGAGCTCGCATCTGTTCAAAGGTAACTTAATGATTGAGTACGGATTGGATGCACAATGTGCAATGTGTGAACACGGTATGTACCGTATGACCTCCAGACAGGACACCACCTCCACAGTACGGCCACGAAAGGACGAGGTGGTGGGGTGCTCTTGTGCTACTTTATGATACTGCTCTCTGCATGACAATACAAGGGCATATGAGCGACCTGGTCACTTACCAACGGCATTCCAACTGCACCCCGGTTTACTTGATTGCGACCATGACGGTGTGCTGTCAACGCTGTGCATGCGTATGTGCATGTGCATGTGTGCGTGTGTGTGTGTGTGTGTATGTGTGTGCATGGAACATGTGTTGTCTGTGTGTTGCCTGCACAGGTTGTGTTATGACAAAGTACACTAAGGATCTGGAGAGGAACCACCAGAGGCACTTCTGGCTCTCCAGTGATGGCCGAGAGCTCATCTGGAAGGAAGTGGAGTCGCGCTCCCGTCTAAGCAACATAACAGGTATGTGCCCATGTGGCGTTGTGCATGCTGCTGGTAATAATGAATCCGGCCTCTGTGTAGTGAGGGCCTGGGGTGAGTACTGCTGCTGCCGTTGCTGCTGCTACTGCTGCTGGTAGCCATACACTGCTTAGTGGCTGCCGTTGCTGCTGCTACTGCTGCTGGTAGCCATACACTGCTTAGTGGCTGCCGTTGCTGCTGCTGCTGCTACAAAGTGCTGCTCTCCGCTCTTTGTTGCTGGTGCTGCATACTACCGCAGTGAATCATGCTGGTGACTTTCCTGAAAAGCAGGCTCACGTTCTCCTGACCATGGATCCAAAGTTCACAGGCAATGGATCACGGCAATTGGGACACAGAGGTATGATGCCCTACACATGTACTGGTCCCAATCATGTAGCGGAGTACAGTGGTGCTGCAATTGGTGCACGAGTATGTAATGCGCCCTGTAGAGCACTCTCTGACATTCTTTTCCAGTTTTGGATCTCATAATATTTGTGTGGTATGTGTGTGCAAATTAAAAAATTGAAGAAAAATGAAAAATGGCGATTCATTGGCCAGAAAAGCCACTTCAACCAGCCGTATGGTGTAGACCAGGCTAAAATTAGTGGTGGTCAATTCATCAGCCTTGCAAGCTGTTGAATAGTGTAATCCCAGCACAAGTTGCTATGTCAATCATAGCGTGTTCGCTATCATCGCTTCGGCGATGGGCAGGTGTGTGTGTGTGTGTACGTGTGTGTGTTTGACTTTAACATAGTGGTGAAACGAATATTCGAATATTCGTTCGGTTTGTCACGTTCGAGTATTCGTTACGTCACTTCGAATGCACTGCATGTACATGCATGCACGCCGAACATAGTAGAGTGCAGTGCATAGCCTGCCCTGTGATTTTGTACTGCATGTGCAGATGTATGCGCATACTGGACTGCCAATGTTGCACATAACATGTATGAACTTCAAAGTATCCTGTGGCAGTACGTTTTATGTGGCACTACCGTTTGTCATGCCTAATAAAGTGTAATAATAGTGGCAATATCCAATCAAATGACAGAGAGGAGAGCATGACTTGTGATGTCACCTGTAGTGCCAAAAGAATATTCGTTCGCTCGTTAAGCCAAAAAAGATTCGGCTACTGGGCTTTGATTTTCGTTTCACCACTAGACTGTATGTGTGTGTGTGTGTGTGTGTGTGTGTTTGTGTGTGTACATGTGTATGTGTGTGTGTGCGTGTACGCACACGTGCAGGTTCTACTGTTCATAACCTCCGCTTGGCTGACGTAACGCGGATACAAGCCAGTGGTCCACCAGGACTGGAAAGTGAGTAGCACAAATAGGGAGTGGCTCATAGTTGTGCCCTTTGCCCCATGACATGAATGTAACAAAGATGAGTTATGGTGCAAGTAATAGTTCGGTCTTCCATCTCCTTTCCCCTTTGTGCTTCCAAGTCTTCATCATAATTATGACATGATTGTCTCATCGTGTTGTGGATTCGGTGTGCGGTATGTACGGCTAACCAGCAGGTTACGGCCACTGTTATGCGTTTCAAGTCATCACCGGCGAACGGCCATTTGTGCTGGAAGCTGCTAATGTCAAGGATTATAACATGTAAGTGCTTGGCGCATGCATGCGTACGTCGAGGAAATCTGCCACCAATTGAGTGCCATGCAACCATAACTGGTATTGTAATTCTACAGGGTATGTATTAGTAACAGTTGCTGGTATTTTTTTATTGGAATGCAAAGCTACTTCAAAGGTTGGCGATGCTGGACATCTGCCAGGGAACAGGCAACATAATCCGTCTATTGTTTCTATTGCTGAAGTGTGTTTGACTGTGCTTACAGTCTATTGGTGGTGCATCAGTCTAGTGGTGGTGCATCAGTACAGAGTCAGTGGTTAGCGTACTAGTAGTTGATCATAAGCTTCTGACCACGCAATTGCGAGACATCTGTACAGATATTTTTATTGCGACATTTTTCCTGATACCTTGTATACATGCTGCAGCTGGACGGAAGGACTGAAGTGTGCTGTGTACGTCAGCCAAGCGCACCAAAACCTTCAGGGACGGCAGCTGGAAGATCGTGCAAGACGACACGCCAAGCGCTCGCGTGACAACCATCGGCAGTTGATAGCGGATCGAGTGCGAGCGCGCCAAAAACGAATGAAGAAGTCTGGCTAGATACTAGATAGCATAGCCGAACATGGTCAGGACCTTCTCACAGGTGTAATTATTTTGAAGGATTCGGTCTTCCCGATGTGAGTAACCGCTATTCTGTCTTTTATGTATTAGGGTGTAGGAAACATTTCTGGCGAGTCAATCGACTCTGTTTTCATTCGATCCAAGTTGACAGTAGAGAATTCTATGCCTTGATACACACCAGCGGCAGCAGCAGTGTCTTTCTTGACTCTTTGAGATGTACCGGTCACAAGCTCATGCTCCTCTGCATAAAAATGAGCTTATAAGTTAAAATTGGAGTTTACTAAGTATTAGGGAGTTTGCGCCGTTGCAATGCTTCAAGTTGATTTCTTGCACCCATCACAGTAACAGCATTTTTAGCATTTCAAAGTAAAATTCATAGTCCGTTCCCCTGGCATATTCAGCTGGGTCGTGGTAGTCTTAGGGAAAAGGGTTTGATTACTTCACTATATTGCACTTGACTTTCCTGAACAATGGCGATAAAATCGTAATTTAATGATAATCGCCACAGTGAGCATTGGCCTATATATCTTTTCAGTAAAATGAATTTGCTGGCTAGGTTTGTATTCATTGCAACCACAATTTTAATTGTAACATTTTTAGCAATATTTTTGCTTGATTTACCAAGTCAAGCATTACAAATTTGGCCAACTTTTATATGTACTAATTATAATATAATTATAGTTTTTTGCCTTGATCTTTTTAACCAAGATACAAGCATTCTTAATAGTTTTTTCTCTGTCTCTCTCTCTCCATGAAAATATCGGAAGGTTTCAAGTGTACCTGAAACTAAAATGATAGTTCATCACACCAATACTATCAATTCAAGTCAAAAAAGGCACAATGAATATCAGAGAGCTGCACGATCCACAATGTGATGTGGTTTGTGTGACAAAATTCAATTTGTCGCATCACAGTACGCTCCAAGGGGATTCACAGTACACTCAAAGGGGAGAACGGGAGCAGCTCCAGGGCTGCCTTAGGGCGTAATCCTGATCACCATTGAATGCACACTTCAGAATGGCTGCTGAAACACCCTCGTGTTTAGCACATGACCTTGACGGCCAGCTGCTCAACAGCACTACCTCTGCAGCATGCTCAAGCAGTGCGACAATCGTCCAGTCAGAGCTGCTCCAATGGTGCACAGAAGCGCGGTTGCCTTACTCTGCCTGAGCTTCAGCTTGGTTTGGCTGCTGCGTTGCGTCAGCTGTTGTGTCGGCTGTCGTTGGCTCCCCCACAGTCTTGAAGTCGGCGAGTCTGAAGCAAGTATACGGGTACAGAAATGTAACAGTTGCAGTGAACAACATCATGACTAGTGGAGGCAGTTTTTGATTGATCTGGCCCATACCATAGTCTTTCATACAGTTATATAGAGGTTATGCAAAATTGCAAAAGAGGCAGTGGTGGACAGCCTGTGGATTCGCGCTACGTATACAGCATTGAATGAGATGAGCCAGTGCTGCAGCTTTCACACTGCACACGAAGCAGTTCAACTGATGGTGTAAGCAAAGAGCCTCTATAGCATAGCTGAAGGAAAGTTGTCTGCGGTGGATGGAAGTGCAAGAATGCAGATCTACCGACTTCGGCAGGTCCTTGATTCGCAGTCTGTATATCCTATGTCTTTGCCATGTTGTTGAAAACAGCTCTGCTTTTGGCAACCCGCACACTAAAACCCCACAGCTTTCTGACTTCTACTAGCCTACTTTGAAGTACTAGAAAACATGAACACCTACATGTAGATTGAAAGGTGAAGACATCTACAGTACCCGTATTAGGAATGTAACAACTAACAAACATTCAAATACCGTATTTCCCGAATGTAAGTCGCACCTTTTTACACTGAACTTCAAGGGCAAAGAGACTTACAATTGAGTGTGACTTTCTACTTATGTGAATGTATCGAAACAATTTGGCTCAGACCTGAAAATGGGTTGCGACTTAGGATAGAGGAAATACAGTATTCAATTATTCGAATTTATTCAATCTAAAAAGTGCTCCCAACATTACTTGAACAGAAAATTCAAATTTGAAGGTTTGAAGATCACTGCATCTGTCGCATGATGGTGCTAAGATATACTCAAACGGCAAACATGACACTTCAAAGTACATGTTAGGGTTACATCACTAGACAAGGACGGAATGGCGCGGCATTGTTGCCACAGCAACCCGAATGGGTTAATGATGATGATGACATCACTAATAATTAATTAAAACAGTATTGACAGTCATGGGTGACGGTCATGGCCAGTGCAACTCCAGCTTACCTGGGAGATGGTACCCTCTCCAGGAGCATGGCGACCTCGCAGTGCGGTGTGTGCGGAAACATGTCCACGGTGACAGCCTTGAGTGGCCTGAAGCCCATTGTAGTGATCGCCCTGCTGGGATGTTTGCATAGGCTGTGTACATGGACAAGCAGAACAAGCAACGCATTATACACTGCACTGTAGAGTCAACAAATACATTCGGAGCATATTTATTTTCGGCTATTTTCGGCCTAGGCATTTGCTTGAAGCAAAGTGCTGACTAACTTGACTTCCACCACACATCAGAAGATGCTTGCATTGTGCAAAGCGAGTACAGTAAGCATGCAGCACCGCAAGGATACTTTCAGAACTATGGACCGCTGAAGATAGTCGTGCGATCCGAGCTGTGAGGGTGATCGGCCTATAGTGCCCCATACTGTACAAGTCATGCAGGCCTCCGCTAACAGACCTTATGCACGCTGTACAGATGTACAGAGTTCTGTACTAGGACCGTAGGTGTGCACAGACCCAGTTGGGTGTTCATTGTGTGCTATGCATGCGCATTTGACCAATTTTAGCCTCATAATGAATGGTAAACAATCGCTTTTCCAGCTTCTTCACTTTGGTTAGAACTAATGACTAGCTAGATATTTGTCAGGATTTTTCTTCTTCTTATGAAATGCCTTCAGGGCCCATTTCTTAGTGGAAATAGCAGTAAACACAATAGGGTCCTGCAAATTCAACACCCAACCGGGTCTACGGGATTCTACGGGATTTCGTGCATCTGTACAACTTGCATATGGCTTATACCGTATGTGCGCACCTTCAAAGCCATGGCGGTATATTCGATTATAAAGCCAGTCTCAGTTATAAAGCCATGGGCTTCATAAATGAAATGACGTTTGAAGTACGTTTTGTAAAAATGAAGGAATAAGTACTATGCTGACAAACTTACAGCCCAGCAGGAAGGGTGAACAAGTGGATTTAGATTGAAATTTCTGTGTGGACTTTGACTTTTAAAAGGCATGGCGTAGTGGGTGAGTCATTTTGCACATAAAACATCTAGGAAAGCAGCGGTGTTTCGAATATAAGGCCATGGCTTTCAAGGCGCTGACATACGGTAAGACTCTTCATGTACGTTCAGGTGTCGAAAAGTTCAAAATGCAAAATGCACTACAATTTATTAATTAGTACAAACCACCACTGCGTTTACTGTGCGAACACTCCACACCAATATCAAGAGTACATAAACCCCAAGATGGCAAGAGTGTGCAACTCCAGCTACTGGGGTCTGCAAGGGCAGAGCTTCACATCACGTGATGAACCCGTACACATGCTTTGCACCCCGTGTATGATAGATACAGCTTTGGGTTCAACTCTCTTGTGGTCACTTTGCACTGTTTGCCAGCGTAACCTTTTGAACCATGTTTACAATATGCGATGTGAAGTTCTGCTGTGGCAGCACTGTATATAGGTTGTGCAGGCAGTTGCACACTCTTGGGGGGGGGGGGGGGGGGGGTATGTACTCTTGCCAATATCAATATCATTGTCAACATCAGCATGATCAAGAACTTACTACAAGATGTTGTCCTTAGATTGCTTGAGGTTGCAGGCGACGAAGACAAGACGTTTCAGGGCAGAGGTCTTGCGAATGAGCTGGCACACATCCGGATCTAGATACGTCCGGTTGTGTGCATGTGAACACAAACATACGTGCACACGTATACACACACATGCACACACGCATGTACGTACACACACACACGTACACACACACACACACATGTGCACACACAGACAAGCAAATTAAGATCTGCCCGGTATGTCAAAGAATCGTATTGAGTACTCGAGCACTCGTCCGTCAGCTAGGGTTATCGCTAGCGATTGTGCTCGATAAGAGATCGCTAGTGGTATGCGTCTACGCACGATCATTGCATGCCTGGAAAGTGCGTAAGTGCAGACTACTGACACTATCGATACTGTTACTGTGCACCACTAGTATTAACACCCTTAGCAAACAATGGTAACGCTATTTTTTTTACGGTACTCGTACCTTGATCACCCAAATAGCGTTGAAGCTGCAGCGTAAAAACGTTATGGGGGCTGATTTATCGTTGTGACCAACGGTACGTGTTTTGGCCAAATATTACATAGTCCGTACGCATTTCACCTTGTACCGCGTATATGGTGACATAAAATTTGTACTGCGCGAAATAAAAGCTATTCTCGTGGCAACAGCGTACTAAACATAGCGTGCATCTTGCTAAAGGTCGAACCCAAATCACGGTATTTTCCCCCTTACAGTAATACCGTTACAACATGACGTTTTTTGCTAAGGGTGTCTATTGAGTGCAAGTTGCGACATGTCAACAAGTGCCCCGTGCCTGTAGTGACTAGCGTGCAACAGTAGCTTTTTGATTGTTTGTCCTGCACTTGCTTGCAGTGCAAACTGTCATTCCGTCAGTTGAACTTCAATACTGCAGTCTTCCTACCATACCAAGAGTGCAGTAATCTATCTACGATACTGCTCGTGTTCACACTTATAGATTGTATTTGTATTTACGGATTCTCCACAGGCCTTTATAGCCCAAATCGAAGGAGTCTCCGTAGATGAAGTTAAAGAGTACAATGCAATTGAAATGTGACACTTTCAAATGAAACACTTACGCAAGCCAGCTCGTGGTGGATCAACAACGGCGACCAGGTTGGGGTTGCGGCCGTATCGTTTCATCAGCCCGTCCATGACAAATTCTGCTTTGCCACAGATAAACTCAGCATTGGTGATGCCTGCCAGCATGCACATAAACATCATGTACACACACGTACACACACACACACGTACACACAGACACAGACAGACACAGACACACGCACACACACACACACATGCACACACGCACGCACACACACACACACACACACACACACACACACACACACACACATGCACACACACACACACACACACACACACACACACACACACACACACACACAAATGCACACAAATGCACACAAATGCACACACCCACACACCCACACACACACGCACGCACCCACACACACATCCACATACACACACATGCATGCACACAGACAGACAGATACAAGTACGCACACACGCACACACGCATGCACATGTGCATACACACACATATACACACACGTACACACATAGACACACAATGTAAAAAATATTCGAACGATGCACGATGCGATGAAACTGCAAGACAAACAAAAGGTTGCTTGATCTCTTCCGGCACACTTCCAAGATTGGCACGGTGTATTAACATTTCTGGACTACTGTTCCATAAGTCTAACTCTTGCTGTGGCCGTATTTCCTGTCAATTGCCACAGTCGGTCTCTATCTAACACAGGGTTCGTAGCACAACATATACACAAAATTTCAGGGGATTTCCAGGGGCATTTCAAGGGTATTCACAGATGTCATACAGTCGCTAGACACCACATATCCGTAGCCACGCAGAGGTTCACTGATTCAAAATGTCAACAATCGAAGATTTGATCATCAATACTACAAGTAGTAGAGCCACCGTCACCATCACGCTTCTCCATCGCTAAGTTCTTAGCGAACTAGGCAGTCTTTGTACGGGTCGAAAGACAACCAGCGATCGTTGAAAACACACTTGCCTTTTGGCATGGAGAACAAGTACAACTCTGTAAAACTTCTTCGGCATTCCAAAAAAACTGAAGACACTTTGTCTTGTTGAAGGCCAAAACAAACAAATAAAACGGAAAAGCAGTTGCAGTGGCGGATTCCAGTTTCGCTACAGTCTGGAACCGTCGTACCGCAGTCGATAGTCATGGCGATCAAGGCTCAAATGTAAAAATACCATAAACTATCTACGCGAGCTGCGCTGGCCGCTGAGGCCGTCGACTCACATGACCAGTACAGGTGACCGGACTGGCACTCGTAGATCTATGCATATCATGTAGATCTACAGTCAGTCGCTGAGTACAGGTCTACCAGGTCGCGTGATCTGGAAAACAAATTTCAGGGGATTCAAGGAACATTTTCTATAAAATACAAAATTTGAGGGGATTTCAGGGAATTCCCGGGGGAAGAAAAACTTTCAGGGTTTTCAAGGGTTTTCAAGGGTGCTACGCACCCTGCTAACAGCTTCCAGATGACTACAGTCATGTACATGTAGCCAGGTAATCAGCCAATCAATCAGCCAATCAATCAGCCAATCAATCAGCCAATCAATCAGCCAATCAATCAGCCAATCAATCAGCTAGTCAGCCAGGCAGGCAGGCAGCCAGGTAGCCTGTCTGGCAGCCACACCTACCATTCAGTTCCGCATTATGCTTGGCGTCCTCCACGGCTTGTTCGCACATCTCCACGCCAATCACTTTCTTCACTCTCTGTATTCAAAAGCAGATACACACACACGCGCGCACGCACACACACACACACACACACACACACACCCATGCACGCACACACACACGCACACACACACACACACACACACACACACACACACACACACACACACACACACACACACACACACACACACACACACACACACACACAACAACAACAACAACAACAACAACAACAACAACAACAAAAACAACAATAGTAAATGCAATAGGCAATGATCAAGTGTGTACAAAGGGCTACACAGTGCGTACAAACCCGCAGAAGGAAATGAGTGTTCAGTTCACTGTTTTAGATCTGCAAAGCATCCAAACTACGGCAAAGCTCTCTTGAAAGCAACCATTTCATACGGAAAATGTATACGGATACCATCACAACATTGTCTGACATTGTGCACTGCACGTCAAAAAGAAGTAGAGACTCCTGGAGATCCAATGCAACACGGTGGACAGCAATGCACCGTTAGTGCATCATCGACATTGACCAGAGATGAGTGGCTATGCAACAATGATGGCCATATTGAATACAGTCATGCCATTGTCGTCGTGATGCCGAGCAAGTATTTACCTTTGCCAGTGCCAAGGCAATCGTACCAGTACCACAGCATATGTCTGTGATAGTCAATACATATGCGCACACGCACACACACACACACACACACACACACACACACACACACACATGCATGCACACGAGGTGCACCGGGCCCACACGCGCAGCACAAGACGACAACAGATGCATCCACACGTCAGCATGAACATAGACAACAAACACACTACCTCCCATGTTGAAAAGCCCTGCAGACCGCACAGGTCTAGAAAAAGCCCATACACATAACCAGGATGGTAGACTTGAACATATCCAGGATAGGGGAGACTTCTGCGGGATAAAATATTATAATTATGTCTTTATTATGAGCTACAGCTGTGGAGCTTGCCCAGTGGACCAGGTGGACAGACATCAAGAGCACAATACCATGTGCACGGGAGCAAATACACATGAGATCCCATGACAGCATATTAATATTATGGTAACAGCAGTGTCTGTGAAATTGATTACAAGGTCATTGTGGACTTGTTCAGTGCAGTGGGTAAAGTGTGAAATTTCAGTGCATGTCCAGGTAAGGTCCATAGGAGCTTACCCAAGACAATAGAGTCCTCGTTGACATCGCACCAGTCACAGATTAATGTGTACAGACGTTCAGTGGCAAGGGTGTTTACTATGCAGACACACAAATAGACACAGACATGCGCATGCGCATGCACACACACACACACACACACAGACACACACATGCGCATGCGCATGCACACACACAGACACACACAGACACACACATGCGCATGCGCATGCACACACACAGACACACACAGACACACACACACAAACACACAGACAGACACACACACAGACACACATAGATACACACACACAGACACACACGGACCCAGACACACAGACAGACACAAACACCGAGGTACAAACAGACAGTATAAGAAGAGAATTGGGTACTCCCATTGCAACTTGCCGTGGAAACTAACTATGTGGCAAGAATCGGAATCTTTCCAGCAGAATAATCCAATGAAACCGATCTGGTCAGAGGGAGGGCAAAACTCTGCAATCCCGTATATGCAGGTTGATATGGTCCTGCAGTGAGTGGTGAAAAGGGAAATCTGACCTCAGATAAAACAGTTGCTCTATGGCTCTGAGTGGCTCTGGCACTATGAGTGTGAGCACGTCGCTATGCGGTGAACGCGGCTATGCACTGAATGTGGCTATGCAATGAACGTGGCTATCCACTGAACGTGGCTCTGCTTTATCATACACGTACATGCACAGGGCAGCAATGACGATAGCCAGTTAACAAGTGCCAGCATACATGTAATTACCTTGGAAGAAGGCATCGGCCGATATTCTGTACGTCAGGCCAAGCAATTTCTCATGTAGATGCTACAAGCACAAAAGCACAAGACCAAGCGAATACACACAATATAATCTGAGAGAGAGAGAGAGAGAGAGAGAGAGAGAGAGAGAGAGAGAGAGAGAGAGAGAGAGAGAGAGAGAGAGAGAGAGAGAGAGAGAGAGAGAGAGAGAGAGAGAGAGAGAGAGAGAGAGAGAGAGAGAGAGAGAGAGAGAGAGAGAGAGAGAGAGAGAGAGAGAGAGAGAGAGAGAGAGAGAGAGAGAGAGAGAGAGAGAGAGAGAGAGAGAGAGAGAGAGCTTACAGTCCATTCAGAAAAAGATGGACTTCTAGCTTTTGGCCATAAATGGGTCAAACGTTGAGTTTTTTTAGAATTTTTTTCTGCAATCCCCTATGGAATCCTCTTCCAATTATGTTTCTAAAGTCTATTTCTCCAAAATGCAAGCCGTAACAAGAATAGTATTTCGGCCAGGTTTTGCCCCAAGAGCACTGAATTGGGAAAGACCATTAGAATCCAGGCCGTTTGATCCTGCCTGCAACAGTGCATTGTACGGTTCGAACCCCAGTTCAGGTACCCTTTTTGGACCCTTTTTCAAATTTCAAACTTCGCAGCACTGCACTGTGTACGATAAAATCTTGAAAATTCGCCAAATACGGGAGCTCGCCAGAGCCAGGGCCCATCTTTTTGTGAATGGACTGTAGACTCAGTGGTCAGGAAAAAGAGGCACTGCCAAAACTTGGTATGCATTACATAGGACAACTACTCATGGAGGGAGACAGAGTACACGCTTTTCATCTACAGGGATGTTCTCGTTCTTTTACAGTGCTGCTCAACGAAATCCGATCAAGCTAGCGAATGCCACTCTGAGCGCTGTACAGGCCTAGACCTGCGAACACTGGGTTGCTAAATGGTGCAGGGCACAATGCAATACTGACGTTGTGCAGTCACAAAGACATGCACTGGCACAGATAGAGCACAGCAACAAGGCGGTGTAGATGTCAAACAACTTACCATGTCTCCAAACACGTGGTAATAGTCCCTTAGTGATGTCGTTTTGCGGTATCTGGTAGAAGAATCAGACGGAGAAAATAGAAGTGGAAACACAATCCCAACAGTCTGCTGGGTCAGGACACCCACAACGACACATACCTTAGCCACTAGTACCCATCACCACAGGCAATGATTAGCAATGCTACAAAAGAGCCCATACCGGCATGAGTTAGAATTGCACCATCCAACAGGTTGCAAGGCTTTTAAAGTACACGCATATCCTAAAATCAAAATGTCACTGTGTGTACTAGCAATCTTCTAACCTCTGCGTCAAAAGGTGTTGGTCTAAGAAAGCTGCAACGCTCCGTTAATCTTTTAGTCCCATCAAATTTGTGCACCTCCGCCGAAAAGGGGAGAGTGCACCCTACTACCACACGTCGACAGGGACTTGTAGCATGGAACGCTTCACTGTTAAGTGTCATTTCATTCTTAAAACCCGTGATCTCATGATTGGAAACTACATATACCACTGTGCAGTATGGGACAAACACAGAGACACACACACACACACACACACACACACACACACACACACACACACACACACACACACACACACACACACACACACACACACACACACACACACACAGACGCACATACATGCACTCAGACACATGCACATGCATGCACACAGACAGACAGACACAGACAGACACACACACACACAAACACACACCACGGGCTGTGGTTAAACCTACCTGGTAATGTCAAAATGTATGTACATTGATGTAATTCCACTGTCTTTTCCAGGACCATCAACAAAATACTTGCGCAGCAGCTCAACTTCTGTTTCCACTTCAGCCTGTAGGAAAGGAAATAAAAGTCACAGCGCAAGTAAGAGTTGGCCAGAGTGACTTTACACTTTACAGCACGAGCAGAAATTCCACTACCCTCAGGGATCAAGGTGCAGTTGAAGTTCTTACAGCAGCAAGTTTGGGTTAACCAGACCCACTCAAGTTGTCAATGATGGATAATCAAATGAGCTGTATCCATCATGCGACCCTCCTACCAGGTCACGAGTAACCGACTTATAAATATATCCGTACGGTCGAAGTTACAGGGTTGACTGTGGCTCGCACTATGGTCAGAACAACCCTTCCGCTTGCAAGCAGGACTTGAACCTAGTGCAATCTGTTTTTCAGTCATCGTATTACACCATCCCAGTTTGCCTGCAGAGAGATAAAGGACCAGCGTGACATTGCAGGTGGCAGTTCTTACCTGGGTAAGCTTCTGCGGATGCATTCCAACCACAGCCATACAGCCACCGGCTAATGGGGTGCGCACAGTCAGTGTCTGCCAGTAGCTGCCAACGTACACCAACACAAACAACAAAATAACACCCACACAATCATATCAATATCGAACTGCGAGATACTAGTAGTACATGACCAGCTATACTGGTCGCCTGCAATGATCTAATATTCAACATGACTTCAACGTCTACCTGTAGTACTGTTGTACTAGTATCGTAAAGTACCGCGAGAGCGGCCCGCCTTGATTTTATATTTAGTTATAACCAAGGAAAGTAAAATTGTATGGCAGAGTGCAACTGAAGTTAGTACGGTGGGAGAACTGTAGTGCTACAGGTCACACTTAGCGTGTCCTTGTGTGGAGTTCCAAGGTACTGTAAAAGCCATATGGCAAGGTACGTTCGGGCCTCATTTAAATCTGGCTTTGGAAATTTTACTTTCATTGCTATCAGGTTCGGCCTCATTTCCTCTGTGCTGCGCTGATGAGTTCACAAAGAACGAAACAGCATGCTGTCCGCAGATTGAGTATTTTCGCTCCTGCTCTTGTAGTAGTTGAGCACTCTCATGTGAGGTTGTGCCTTTGCTGTTTGCATTACGCAGAGCTCATTGACTTGTCAGTTTGAGCACTCTGGCAAGGTACGTTCGGGTCTGATTTAAATCTGGCTTTGGAAATTTTACTTTCATTGCTATCAGGTTCGGCCTCATTTCCTCTGTGCTGCGCTGATGAGTTCACAAAGAACGAAACAGCATGCTGTCCGCAGATAAGTAAAAGCCATACATTATAACAAAGTGCTAATTCTAACGAGTTAACGAGGAGAAATCTGTCATTAGAATAGAAATTGTTATCCAGACATCGATACATACTGTTCTATTGAGCGTTGAGAATACGCGAGAATCGTTACCTTTGGTACACGTAAACCAGCCAATTTTGGGAAATCGTTATATATGCGCCTCGTTAGAATAACGGCTTTTACAGTAGACTGCGTACGAATTGACTTCAAAGTGTGCAATGTGTGTACAAGGTATGTGTTGTATGACCTACAGACCACCTCCACAGCACGACCACGAAAGGACGAGTTGGTGGGGCGCTCGCGCGGTACTTTACGGTACCTACCCCCCCCCCCCCCCTCTCTCTCTCTCTCTCTCTCTCTCTCTCTCTCTCTCTCTCTCTCTCTCTCTCTCTCTCTCTCTCTCTCTCTCTCTCTCTCTCTGCTTCCCTCACACCCACACAACAAAACAAATTGCCACGATAGGAACAGTTGAGTACCAGTATGCAGGTACCAAGTTCCAGTCCTTGATTTTGACACGGGCAAACAAGACTGGGTGCGCAACAACTCACCCAAGATGAGTGCATTCGTCGAAGTACAGCATCTCCGCCTGACGCACATATCCTTGGAAAGTCTGTAAACGCAACAACACGCATAAACATACCGGTATATACCTCATGATTAAAAGAACAGTGGATGCAGTGAATGGGATTTTCGGTCTTTGACCACAGGCTGGTGAGCTGATCTACTCACCTCCCACCGCTTTAGGAGCTGCATCTGCGCCTTGATCCTTGAAGGGCGGTGGTGTTCCTACGGATGCGGAAAACTCGGAATCTAACCGAGTCTCACGCGAACCGTGAATTTAACAGCAATATATTCCTGAATTTGACTGGACATACTGCTAAGGACACTACGTGTACATCTACTACAGCATAGCCGGTAACAACATTACTCCTCATGTGTAACCTATTCCCAATGGGACCAACACATACACACACACATACACACACACACAATACACACAATACACACACACAATACACACAATACACACAATACACACACACACAATACGCACACACGCGCACACACATACGCACGCACGCGTATACACATACACATACACACACCTAAAATCCTCAACTCACCGTGGCTACATCTCGTGCTATAGCAGGAACAATTGTGCATTTTTCGGGACTGACAATGGTCATTGATCCCTCTGAAGAGAAAGAGAAAGCAAAAGAAAGCAAGAGAAACGTCAATAGAGTAAGACAGGTACCCATGATGGGGACCAGCACCGTCACAACATGTGCAGTGAAACCTGTGTAAGGCAACCACTCAAGGAACCTTCAAAATGTGATCCCCGTGTACAGGTGGTCTCCTTATCCAGGGTCATTTGACTGTAAATAACATCCCTTGGTCCTGGTTGTAGTGGTCCTCTTGGACAGGTGGTCACTTTATCCGAGCAGTCACCTTGACAGGTTCTACTGTACTGTATTTTCCACAATATACTGTACATGTTTCCGTTAGAGTGTACAAGCGGCCACGACGTGCTGGCCTTGAAGCCGTGAGCACTGCTGGCCTCTGGCCTTGCAGCCGTGAGCACTGCTGGTTCCTTTTACAATGTGTGTACGTGAACTACAGTGCATATAAGCGCTAAAAGCAGTAGAGGACGCCGACCCCGGTCATCCCATCGCATCTCAATGTCCACGACAGTACATGACAGAGAAAGCTGAAGTCATCACAGTGTCTTCCTGCCCTACAGGGCCGCCCTGGAGGCATCTCCCAGCGGCCACGCACTCACCTTTGTACGCGCCAAGACGGAAGCCAACAGTGACTAGAGTAAAAGAGCAAACAGTACAGACAAACAAGGAAGGAGAGGTTTCGGTGGCATGAAGCACAACAGCAAAACAATGTGAGTGCATGCAGCCAAGCACAGTATGAACTAACTTGACATTAATCCTTATGATTCAGAAAGAGTACGAACAACACAGACCAGTACGGTACACAGGGTTGAGCAAGGATGGATCAGGCAAAGCCTTGCACTCATCACCGCCATGCATGCTCTAACATCACCACTTGCCCAGCATCAAGTCAGCTGCTGTGGGCACACCCCGGTGGGATATACACGCACACACAACCAACGAGCAGGCAAGCATTGCAACGTCAAGCAGCACGACTACAGATGACACGCAAAATTATCTTCATTTCCAACCCTTGCTGAAGAGAAACCAGGCTATGCAAAAGAACTCGGTGCTGATGGAGGTGTCTTGAACAAAGCATATTTTCCAGTGTGCGTTACTCAAATTACCAGAACTCTCTCTCTCTCTCTCTCTCTCTCTCTCACACACACACACACACACACACACACACACACACACAGACGCGTGCATGCACGCACACACACACACACAATACAATACAATATGCCCATCCGGAGATGATAGCAGGTCCCGAAGGGACCAACAGTGTTCAAGTCACGAGCAGAATCGGGCGTGGCGAGTCAAGTCCTGGCGACGGCGATACCGCTTTCCACAAGTGCAAACGAAGTCTAAGGTGACGGGCTCGGTCGGAGGAATGGTGCTGCATGCTGATCTCCATTCTCTGCGATCCTGGGCGAGGTCGTACCAGTCCGCTATCTGGCGGTCCTTCATGTCGGATGTCCCGCCACCGTTTCCGGGGCCCATGACGTGGCCGGGTCTTGTCCAGTTCGCCGAAGAGGATACACTTTGGCATACGGGAGTCATCCATTCGAGCAACATGGCCTAACCAGCGGAGTCGACGCGTTTTCAGTGCCTCCTCGATCGGCTGTACCTTGGCTCGTTCAAGGAGAGTGTTGTTGGAGATGTGCTCCTGCCATTGTGTTACTCTGCGAATATCCAGCAGAAAACGAACACAGCGGTGATGAAAGGCTGCAAGCCGACGAACATCCACGGCCTTAATTGCCCAGGTCTCACAACCATACAGCAGCGTCGACAAGACGACGGCCGAATATACGTGCACCTTCGTCTTGACGGAGAGATCACGACTGGAAAAGACAGATGAGCACAATGTGCAAAATGCTCGGGAAGCTTTCGCCAAGCGAGCCGAGATCTCAGCAGTCATCTGGCCATCCGAAGAAATACAACTGCCGAGATACGTAAAATCAGGCACCAGCTCAATACTACCCTCAGGCAACTCTAAAAGGCCGGATGGTGGCGACGGGGCATTCACTACCATCGCTTTGGTCTTGGTGAAGCTTACAGTGAGGCCAAACCTGCTTGCAGTGGCAACGAAGGAACTGCCAGCAGCTCCCATGTCCTCGACTGACTGTGTGTATATGGCGGCATCATCAGCGAATTGCGATTCCGTGACAGAACAGCGTGACAGGCGAGACTTAGCTGTGCGTCACCGACAAGCACACACACACACACGCGCGCGCACGCACGCACGCACGCACGCACGCACGCACGCACGCACGCACGCACGCACGCACGCACGCACACACACACACACACACACACACACACACACACACACACACACACACACACACACACACACACACACACACACACACACACACACACACACACACACACACACAGACACATACACACACACACACACACACACACAGACACATACACACACACACACACACACACACATACACACACAGACACACACACACACACACACACACACACACACACACACATACACACACACACACACAGACACACACACACACATACACACACACACACACACACACACACACACACACACACACACACACACACACACACACACATACACACACACACACACACACACAGACACATACACACACACACACACACACACATACACACACAGACACACACAGACACACACACACACATACACACACACACACACACACACACACACACACATACACACACAGACACACACACACACATACACACACACACACACACACACACACATACACACACAGACACACACAGACACACACACACACATACACACACTGTCGTTCACCTACTAGTCAGTGGACTACTACTCATACCTTGTGGTGATGCCTCCGGACCAGGACCGATGGAGAACTCATTCTTGATACGGTAGGCCTCCTTTACAGGCTGTAACAATAAGCAAGGATTTAGGAGATGAAATTTGATCACACATCGGAACAAGGTTTCAGTCAACTCAGAACATTTCCGACAGCTTTTCTACCCATTCTCATCAGTGGATACATGGGAATGGAGTTAGCAAGTCAACCCATGCGATATATACTAGAATGGAAAGGTGAGTAATGAGATGTGGTGCTAACAGCGAGTAACAAGAACCTACCACTATTTATACATATAAAGGAAGTATGAGAAATAGAGAAATGGCGGCGAGTACAACAGACCCAGCACCGGAGCAGTAGTCACATGACTTTGTCACTTCTGCTAGAGAGTTTCAGCGCCTTCATGTGCTGTTTCTGCGCACATAGCACTGGTGTCCAGCTGCAGATGTACAACGCCTCCAGTACACAGTGGTGCGGGTGACTGCCTGAAGTGGCGATGTGATGGGACTACCCAACCAATGATGTGTCTGTTGTACTCCAGCCGGTGCCATTTTTTCTCTCCCTTTTACTTCCTTATGATAAGTTATAGGTTCGTATCACTGGCCATTAGCGCTAGATCTCATTACGCATCTTTCTTCTCTAGTACATGTTGCATAGTTTGGCTTGCTGACTTAATTTCATGTATGCAGTGATGAGATTTGGTTGAAACGCTGACGCAAAATGTTCTGAGTAGACTGAGTAATGAATTTGGCAACCTTTTTGCTACGTGTGATAAGACAAGCAAGGAGCATGCACACAGATGCAGATCTTTCCGCTATCCCCGTAATATTCTACCAGCTACTAGTAGGAAAGAACCAGATTATCAGGAACATGCATTGCTACAGCATAACACCGGGTCCATTCAGTGTTCAATGTTTGCTTCTATACAAAGCACAACAGATGAACAGTACACGTACACCGAGAGCTTCCACCACGTTCGGAACACAAAGCCAACTAACTTTTGTAACCAATACTTGGCTGAAATAGTAACAGCACACATGCTATTAGAAGCCTCTGTATTGCATAAGACCAGCACCAAGCACCAAGCACTGCCTCCACAGAACACTCACCGAATGCAGGATGTCCTGCAGTTCACAGATCATGCCAGCATTAGCAGCCCTGAGAGGAAACACACGCACGCACGCACGCACACACACACGTAACACGACCACACAATTAGCAACATAGCCATGTCTAGAATAGGACAAAGGCGGTGCAGAACTGGTTCGTTGTAAGTCATTGCGTTAGCAGTTGCAGAGAGCTGCTACTCATTACAATCCAAAGGAAGCCATCAGACAATGGTACACCGGTACTAGATGTAAAATATAGCAAGAGTAACGTTATCAGTCCTGCACCCTGAATGCCTGGCAAGATCAACATCACTGTGCAGGTATCAGAGAAAACAGTGCGCATGGCGAATCATGCAGGTGCGAGCAACTCAGCAGAAACCTTTCGCTTGCTACGCGTCTCTATTCAGGACACCCTTGTAGTAAAGACCCACGGGGCCGGGGAAAATCATGGTTTAGGTAGCACAGACAGACTGCTTTGTTATCAAATTGCCTTAACAGTTAGTGGCACAGCGTAGCCATTTCACTATAGTATTGTCTATTGTTGTGTATGTGTGTGTACGTAATTGCATTCCTGTGGGTTCATCTAGGGAGGTACTAGCATGAGCCAACCTAGAATACAAACCAGCACCACTAAGTAACGTGCAGTAGAGCCTCTTTTGGGTAGACATCCCATATCCGGACACCTCCATCAAACGGGCAGCTTGCAAGCAGGTACTAGTGCTAGCCGCAGTCAAATCTAGAAAAGTCCTTCATTTCCATGGCGCTCAGCTAGCCAAGCATGAAATGAAATCCAGTCGCATGAGTCAACTTTGCGCCTTGCACCATTTCGCAGCCAAGTGTTCGCAGGTCTAGGGCTGCGCATCGCCCGGCGCGTACTTGAGCGACGTGATTGGATTTCATTGAGCAGTACATGTATTTCCTAGCACCTGACCAATATACCCTCTGGTCCCTAGGTGCCCACATAAGCATGTTTCTACTATCAAGTATCCATGTGTGATTATGACCAAGTCTGGACCAGAGCTCTTACTTCTGCTTGGGTAGCCATGGAGGCTGTTGCCATCCGATTAATGCCGCAGATTGATTGCGCACGCACAGAGGACAAGAAACGAGCGGGGTAGCAGACATAAACACAGACGGGCAAGCAGACAAACACACAAATACATAGACACACACACACACACATGTACACGCACACGCACACACACACCACACACACGCACGCATGCACACGCGCACACACAAATACACACACACACAAATACACACACACAAAAATACACACACACACACACACACACACCATTGAGCACAAAGCTTATGAATGATCTCATCTGGAGCAGTGGTTTGAAGACATGATCATCATAGAGTCATGCTGATATTTCATGGAAGTTGTGTGCAGAACCAGATCTCACAGGCATAAACTGAAGAAACACCCAACAAGCAGCTTCGACACACAATTTTTCAAGTAGGGGCAGCAGTGTCTTCCACCGACCATGAAAGTTATACTTCAGTATCAATACTGAAAACTGCACATCTGCTAATCTGCTAGCAGTCCGTGCGTACACGCTTACCACTAATGTGTTTCTGCTCATCTGTGTTGTAATAGACTTCAGCACTATCGAGACCCAGTCTTGCTTGCGCTGCATCACAACAACAACAACAACAACAACATTCCGTCATTAAGAACGTGTACTCAACAGGATCTACATGACAACTGGCATGCGTAATATACCTCATTTTCCGGAGTATAAGCCACACTTTGTAAACACTCGTAAGTCACCCAAAAAAAGTCTTATACTACAATGGTCAAATGAACCCTGAAATACAGGCTAGATGTCTGTATTTCGTGACAAAAAAATCTGGTTGCGGACTATACTCCGGAATATACAGTATGTCATACTGGCAAGCTACACAAACCCCAGTGAGCAAGCCATGCCCAGCCTAGTCAGTCACGGAGAGTAAAGAACAATTCTGTACTACAAGTACCTTTAGCTGCTCTTCATATGGCAGTGGCTTGTACGGTTCAATGACTCTTGCCACACTGCAGGTAAAACCAGAAAAAGAGAACTCAAAACATTATGCATAATTATAGTAAATGCCAGCACGACGAGTATCACATCATGAACAATCAACTGGTCAAAGCAGGATACTGTGCTTAATTAACAACAGTCATTGCTCATGATACGTAAGTCACACGCCTGCCCCTCCGCTGTCTACTGCTTTCCTTTCTCGAGTAACAAGAGCTGGTGGGGCAACATGGCACTGCAGGCACTGGTGGGGAAAAATGGCACTGCAGGCACTGGTGGGGCAACATGGCATTGCAGGCACTGGTGGGGCAACATGGCATTGCAGGCACTGGTGGGGCAACATGGCATTGCAGGCACTGGTGGGGCAACATGGCATTGCAGGCACTGGTGGGGCAACATGGCACTGGTGGGGCAACATGGCATTGCAGGCACTGGTGGGGCAACATGGCATTGCAGGCACTGATGCTACTACCCTTACCGTTCTTCTGGTGTGAGGTGCTCAAACTCGGGGTCGGCATGTCTTGCACGCTTGGCGTTCTTCTTGTCACCATCACGAGAACTCTTGCCTGCACGGAGACAGAGGAGAGATAACTACTGTAAACGCCGACACCAGCAAGTCATTACAATCTTTCACAAATACACCAGCAATTGATTTTGATATACAGATAAACATTATTCAATTAGGCCTGGTCAAAGTACGACATATTTTCATCAGGTTCTGGTTAAATCACCAGTCAAAGGCTTGGGACCAACAAGAATGCACCACGCCAGCCAACAAAGCCAGAAAGTGGCACTTCAGTTATATTGACAGACATCTATAGAAGGGCAGGATGTGAAAGCCGGCTAGGATATCGATAAAGAAACAGAAGCCTGACCTTTACGTTCCAGATAGGGATCTGCCTGGGGCTTCTCCTTGACACACTGGATTTTCTCGCCTTGGTAGAAAGAACCGTTCAGCTTCTCAATTGCCGTCTGGACAGAAAGTGGTACGGCAAAAACACAATAAACACTAATGATGCATTGAAATTGTTCACGTAATAAAGGTGGTTGGTGTGGCCAAGCTTGGCCGTTAGTGTTCTATGTGAAATGTACTGCTGTTTGTATCAGCACTTCGTCCTTTTTTATTTGTTAGCACACGCATTTGTGTTTGCTCACGCCTTCAATGTTATAATTCACACTTGTATATTTCAGTGCTGTTGTTATACCGGTAGGTGATATTATCTCTTTAGTTTTCTCTAATAGTTCAACTGTGTTGCACTGTACTTTAGTACCACGACGACGAGCGCTGTGCGAAAACTTGTTAGAATCATTATTATTGTCTTCATCACTATACATGTTTTCCTTCTTCCACCATTTTATTGCACATTGTTTCCATCGTTTGACACTGAACGATGCAAGGAATGTTCGAATTATTCGAATATTCTAGAATACCGACACCAGAAAGAATATTTGTATGCAGGCAGCAACATTCGAAAATTCGAAAAATCCGCACTTTTTGGCTGTGTTATTTTATAGCTCCAACCTTGATCTCCTGAACAGTGTTGAGTAAGATGGTGTAGAAATTATGTTTCTGAGAACTGTGAAGCCTGTTTTTAGGTAAAATCTGCTCTTTAACCAGGGGGTAGTGACTATCAACATGATCTGTATGCAACATGAATGTTGGGTCTCATTGAATGAAGTGATCGAGGCACGTCAGAAGAATATGGAATACTTCAAAAGTATTAGTTTGTTCGTTGAAGCAACATTCGGGAGAATATTCGTTCGAAGAAAACGCCATTTGTTGCATCACTAATAAACACCCATAAAAAATCCATCACTCCAGAAGGATAAAGTCTGATAATTTATGCTTCAAACTTTCAATTTCCTTTCAAAGTCCGCACACAACATGGTGGGACCTCAGTGGCTGAGCATACAGGCCATGCTCAACACTAATCAACAAGTACATGTACACGTACACGCTCATCTATATAATAAATATGAGTCATAGAGATCATACACCGCTCATGGAAAGACACCACAAAATATAGTAGAAAGGCAGTGACAAACTTGACCCACCGCTTGATCTTCCTCTGACCTGCAAAAGACATCAGGCAAGAAAAATACACACGCATGCACGCACACACACACACACACACACACACACACACACACACACACACACACACACACACACACACACGGCCACACATGGAGACAAGAAGAAGAAGAAGAAAACATCTCATTTCACAATATCCGCGCCGTGTGGAGCACTAGCAGAAACAGCAGCAACGTCAAAAGAGGAAATAGAACCATAGCAACCAATGCAGGTATTACATCCAATGTTAATAAAAAAAGAGAACACTTATAGTACAATAAGTATAGATGTAGAGTACTCCCTTGTCCATCACAGAGTCATGGGACAAGGTTTGGAAAGTGAGGTCTCCGGAGCGGAAAGGGGTTCAGAAAGAAAACAAATTTCACTCCCAGTCAGCTTCAATAACAGGCAAAGCTCACTTGAATGTCACATAGATCTGTCTTGTTCGCGTGTGTCCTGCAACATAGAGACGGTGTGGGCCAACACCACTTTTCTCCTTCACCCACTCAGCCAGCACCTGCGCAGGCACACACAAAACATGTGCAACGCCATGCACACACGTGTGCACGCGCGCGCACACACACACACACACACACACACACACACACACACACACACACACACACCATTTGACGCCCATCGCCAGAGGCAATGATAACGATGCTACAGCAGAAACCATAGCAACTTGTGCTGGGGTTGCACCATTCAACAGCTTGCAAGGCTGAAGAATTGACCGCCACTATTCAACCTGGTCTACACAACACAGCTATGAAGTGGCATTTTTCTGGCCAGTGAATCCCTACTTTTTGGTCTGTTTCATTTTTTTCCCCACGCACACATCACACCAGATACTCCGGCATGCACTGGCTGTTGGTAATGAGAATGAAAGAAAAGTCAGGAGAAGCCTGAGAAAGAGAAGAAAGACATGTGTGACCATAATCGTCGGGAATCGAACCCCAACCTCTCGATTGGAAATCACTGCACATACCACTGCACCATATGAGACAAACACACACACCCACACCCACACACGCGCGTGCGCGCGCAAACACAAACGCACACACATGCACGCACGCACTGTAATAGATGATATGCCAAATAACGTGCAACTAGACTTGAGAGGGCATTGCAGAGTAGTTGCATACAAAGTTCGGTTATACGGTTACCTGTGACTTGCATTCCTGCAGAGCTCAGGGCCTACCATGTACACATTGTAGTATCATTTGTATGCAACTTGTGTGCGATGCCCTCTCAAGTCTAGTTGCACGTTATTTGGCATATCATCTATTGCTTACAGCCAAAAACTGGTCACATGGGTCACCTCTGGGGGAGGTAAAAAACCTGCAAATAAGACACCATTGGATATTGAACCACCCAACGGCCGACAACCCCAATTTGGCCAGAATCGAAAATTGCAACATGGAATGCATGCATTTGGACAGACTTGAGTTTACTGCTGTTCACCAAGTGTGTGTTGCACACTTAGGCCACGCCGTTTTTTTTTCTATGTTTCGCATCACCTTAGGGGTCGTCCATAAATATCGAACTTTTTTCACAAAACGAAATAATTTCGTTATGGGGTGGGAGGGGGTTGACCAATTTCGTTTCAGAAAACATTGATTCATGTACATGGCTGTTGTATATGCATGTATGTCAACATTTTTTACGCACTGAGGGGGAGGGAGGGAGGGAGGGGTTGAGTCTAAACTAAAATAATTCGTTTGGTGAAAAAAGTTCGATATTAACGGACGGCCCCTTATTCGATGAAATCAATGAGGGAGGGCGAAAAAATAAAAAAGCCATCCAAAAAAAACAGTGTACGTGCATTGCATTTGTGTACAGTGAAGCGACACGGCACTGTTCATGTACATTGACATGTACATGAATACATGAGTGTATCCCCTCTGCCATGCTTGTGGTCTAAACACAGGCGGCATGATGATTGTGTGACTTGCGGCCCAGCTTATTACACACACATGTACATGTACATGTGTGTGAGCTGAGTACAATCATGCGATAAATAGAACAAATATTTAATTGATGCCAACATAATAGTTACGTGTAACATTCATGTTCCGTTTTTTTTCCTTTTGGGTTACATTTTCCGGTTTTCTGGGTTTGCATTAAATTTGTATTCCGTTTTCAAAAAAAAAATTTTTTGTTCCAAATAATCTACGTGGAGATAATAATTTTAATAAAGCTATGAATAGGATGAAGGCCGCAGACATCACGCAACTACGTTACTTGTTTGACATGTATTACTTCAGAACTAAATATTGCGACAGAGCTTTCGGCCATATTTTCAATTCATTGCATTCCCAACTCATCACAACCACGCGCTCTTCAGCCGAACCATACAGACAAAAGCAAGGACACTTCCGTTGAGAGATAATATTGCTCCACGCCCCTCAGAATATAGTCAAATATACGGTTAAAAAAGAGTCCGCAGGATTGCCGTGGCTTATAGGTTATAACCATTAAACCGACCGTTAGCTTAGCAGTTAACCGTTAGGGGTAAAACCGTGACCGTTAGCTTAGCAGTTAACCGTTAGGGGTAAAACCGTGACCGTTTGAGCCCTATAAAATACACAGTAATACATGTCAAACAAGTAACGTAGTTGCGTGATGCCTGCGGCCTTCATCCTATTCATAGCTTTATTAAAAAATTTGTTCCGTTTTTTATTTTATTTTTTTAATTCCGGCTGTGAAATACATGCGCGCGGGGGACGCGAAACACAGATAAAAAACGGTGTGGCCTTAAATATAAAACTCCCCTAGCCTGGGCAGGTTGGGACCAAGCACTGCCCGTCACTACTTACTGCATTGAAGCAAGTGAACATTTTTAGTATTAGAGCGCCAGCACCGGTATTTCACTCCGTACACTAGGCTTTAGTGTAACGTGAGACTGCATGTATGCCAGTAGCACAACAGACAGCGATTCAAGTCGTGTCTGTTGTGAATCTGTATCATGCCTGTCATGATTGTCCGCAGCAATTGACTGCGTCGGGGTTGACTTCACTCTTTAGTGCTATTGACTGGCTTTTCTCACAATATCTATTGATGTCCAGAGACATACTGCCTAGCCTTCCCCTAGTGCTCTTATAGATGCACTACCTAGCTATCCAGCAGCTCTCCATCCAGCGTTCTCCATCACGCTATACATGTACTCTTCTTCACACGCTTTAAGTGCGAATCTTCTTTTAAAAAATACAACGAGAGAGCTTGGAAGCTCAGGGCCCTACGCTATGCTTTTTTGCCTTGATGACCTAGACAAAAAAGCAAAGGGATGTTATAAATTCTTCTAAGTTTCTACTTTTTGTTTTTGGACATAACCTGGGATTCGAACCCGCACTATCGCCCTGCATGCATCCCCCATACACTTCGCTTACATACTAATTCTTCCAAGTTGCTTCACGTTATGATCTTGTATTTGAAAGCCCTATTTGAATATGCATTGTGGCCAGCCGCGCCGTCTTTTATTGTACGGAACGGTACGGGATAGGTACGGGACAGGTACGGGACAGGTACGGTCGAGGGTAATACGACACCGTCTACCGCCTTGATGACGGCAAAAAAAGAAAAGGGATGTTATAATTTTTCAATTCTCCTATTTTTTTCAGGCATTACCTGGGATTCGAACCCGAACTATTGCCCTACATGCATTCCCCCATACACTTCGCATTCATACTCATTCTTCTAAGTTGCTTCACGTTATGATCTTGCGTTTGAAAGCCCTATTTGAATATTGCGGCCAGCTGTATATGGCCAGCTGTGTTTGACGGTACGGTACGGTACGGGATAGATACGGGATAGCGCCAGGCGTGACACAAACACACAAACAAACACCAAATTAAAGCTGTGTGGACCCAGGCTAGCGCCAGACGTTACTGAAGTAACGTCTTCTGCATAGCTACGGGAATAGCTACGGGAATAAAATCAATTCAGTGACTGACGAGCTCGAGATCACAACATGGTGTCAGAAGCGGCTTGATTACGAATCCGGCTGAGGTGCTTAGTCCTCAAACTGTACTCCTCTTTACCCGTTTTAGCCCTCTCAATCAGGCTCACTCTCTCTCTCTCTAGTAATTCTGCACCGCTGCAGATACCGCCCGTATGCCTCTAAGCAGCCTCGGTGCCTCAGTGTTCCTGCCCATCACAGCGACATGTAAGTCCTTACCTCATTGCAGCTCCCGCTCAGAATCATGCCAACGGGGATGGGAGATTAGAATCCACAAATTCATGGAAACAAATCAACTTTCCCGGCTTCCAACATCTATACATAGGAACCGCCGTGTTTGACATACGGATCAAAATTCAAATATTAGATCTGGAATTTGTTTCTAACAAATGCACAGAGTTGGTGGACAAGCCGTTGATTATTCACTCTCATTGTAATATCATAAAGTATTCTTTCTAGACCAAAGAGTGGTATATTTGATAACATTTAATAACGATAGAAATTTTTACGATACTTCTCCAGACGTTTCGTTGTTCTGAACAACATCGTCAGTGGATAAAGAATGGAGGGCTTTGGGTGGTGGCACGGGTTAATAGGGAGTGATGGTGGTGAGATGAGGTGAGGTGAGACACTGACGATGTTGTTCAGAACAACGAAACGTCTGGAGAAGTATCGTAAAAATTTCTATCGTTATTAAATGTTATCAAATATACCACTCTTTGGTCTAGAAAGAATACTTTATGATCTAACAAATGCGTATGCTCTTGGTCACAGTAAGAATCTCTCAGATCCACCATGGATTATAACACAGGAAATGCGTGCACACTAACCCGATAGCCTGGGAATTTACGGAGATTCTTGATTGACACACGATAGTTCTGTGAGGTGAACTCCCCACGTTTCGTGTAGCCAACAAGATCATCCTCTTCCGCAACCTCTTCTGTTTCCTCACGCACATTGGCTACTGTCTCTGTCGCTGTTGCTGCTGCTTCTACTTGTTGTGCTGGTGCAGCTGAATCTTGGGATGTCTCCACATTCGTGGTTTGTGCATGGCCCTGCTCCATGCTAGAGCAAAGAAACCGTCTGACAGACAAATGTGACTGATACTCAGACCTAATGAGAGCACCACTCGTAGTGAGCGGCGCACTAGTCAATCGGCGACAGTGGCAATTTCTGGAAACAGTAAGCGCTGTCCAATTGTTTGCCAGCTGTATTCCACGACGCCTGCAAATTGACAGCATTTCAGAGGCTCTAACCCCACTGCACCACCTAATTATTCTGCACACTGGGTTTCCAGCACAGCTCTTTTTCAAATATTCACGGACCCGGGACGACGGACGGACATAACCCAAAGTTCAGGTGAAAGAACAGAATTCTCTCAAATCAATTACATAATCATTGTATCTCCTGAATGATGCAACAATTATTTTGTGTAGTTGAAGTAAAAACAGTCATGTACCTTTTTTGCGTCACATGCATGGTACGGGTGGCCATGGTAACTGAGAAAAATAATAATTGATGCTCGAAAATCAAAAAGAGCAATGCAATGACCATGATGATCGATGACGACCGGTATCGCGGTACGCGGTACGGTATGACTGTGGACCATGGTGGACTAATTATTAAAGCTTTGTCAGTCTTGTCTTGATCAGGGAGTAGTAAAATACAGTGTATTTTACTACTCCCTGGTCTTGATGCCTTCAAACTGTTCAAAGTTCAATTCAAGAGCTACAATACTTCACGTGCACATGGTTCATGAAGGGGTTATGTAGTTTGTGGGTTATATTATAAACTCTTGATGCCTTGCATGGCCTATGGCCCAGCTAGCTGCAGGCCATGCCCACCTACATGAGTCATGATTCATGAAACCCGGGTTGTAGGACTATCTCAGTCTCGGTCTTCGGAACCACACCTCTCCTCCTCTACTCAGCTTTATCCAAAGTTTGAAACAATAGTTACATGCACAAAACATACCAGAAAAAGTACCAAATCCCAGATCCTGCCAGTATTTTTTCTGCTGGTATGATCCTGATCATCCACCAAGCTTGCAAGGCCTAAGTAGTCAAGAGTGAAAATCATGGTTTCATGTTTGATGCTTGGCAGAGCTCAGACTCTGGCATGGAAGACGGGTAGATCTACATTAAAAAGTAAGTAAATTATCGTGTCCGTTCCCGAAGGGAACTCACGACGGCCGCTAACACCCGATAAACCCTAGCGGCAGATGCAGCGCATTGTACAGAGAAATTGTCATACCAAGACGACAGAACTCAGACTTGTGAGTCGTTGTCATTTGTGACGTATACTACCGGTAAGAGTATTGTGATATCGGGCATCGACTGGTCGACACGCAGATGCGGACAGCCGATTTGCAGTCCCTTGAAAACTGGGAAAAAAGCTCGGGCAGCCGGGGTTTCGGTGCTAGACTACAGTGCAGAGACAGCCGCACAAAGCTCAGGTTTCATCAATTCTAAGAAATGGAAAAACAAATCAACTAATTTCAAGATACATGAAGCAAATATAATTTACCGCAGAATTGATGCGATAATGCACAAGTTACAGTAAAATGGATGGTACTTGAAGTAGCAGTGCATACAAACAAATGATAATTTACTGGAAAATGTATACGATATTGCACAAGTTCCGTAAAATGGAGGATAGCAGCGCATACAAACAAATGATGAGAATTGAGAATGTGAGTTGTTGATAGTGCAGCAAATATCAAAGTAGAAATGGAGTAATAGAATAATAAGGATACAGCTTGAACACAAAGCACAAAATCAGCTAGGGACAACAAAAAGCACGCGAGCAGAGAGAGAGAGGTAGAGAGGTAGAGAGGTAGAGAGAGAGAGAGAGAGAGAGAGAGAGAGAGAGAGAGAGAGAGAGAGAGAGAGAGAGAGAGAGAGAGAGAGAGAGAGAAAGAGAGAGGCGGAGAGAAAATACTTGAAGTATATTGTATGTACAATGTCTCACATCAGTTTGGGAAGAGAATTTATTAGATCATCTGTACAACTATGTGCAAGTAGAAAAATCCGGTGGATCATAATTTGTAAAGGGTTGAAGTGGAGACATATTTACTTGGGTGTTATTTACATAAGGCGGAATCCAGGATACCAAGTGAAGCTAGGAACCATACATAATACCAGGGTGATTTTCAAAACCATCTGAATCAGATTTACGATCAATGAGCTCCGTCACAAACGTCTTAGATCCACGGGGATCGTGATCAGAAGAACCTTTCGTAGGAAGCCAGAAGTTGCGCTGCACAGGCCCGAGCGTAGCTTTGCTGTTTGCGTGAATTTCCATCTGCAGCCAATTTAGGACATCATACGACAACGGACCCAAGTTCTCGTCCAGCTCTTTTTCCGGGCAGAACTTCACTTTCTGCTGTAGCGAATCATCCAGGATATCACAGATACCGCTCCAAACAATTCTTGCCTCTCGTCCATAGTTTACCACGGCAATTGTGTCGATAACATTGGGATACAGCAGCATCAGTGTCTGGTGGAGCTTAGTGAGATTCTCATAGCTTTTGAACGGAGCTGCAACGAACCCTGAGCAGTCAATGACAAGCTTCATTGTCATTCCCCTCTCTTCACCCCCCTTGTCTCGACTTGATCGGCCGGCATTCTCCACAATATGCACAACATGGGTCAAGATACCATCCACTGTCCAATCACCCGGTGATGCATGATCCTGCGCAAAGCAATGATACAGTATCGGCTTTCCGTCTCCATCAAATCCAATCTGCCGCAGGCTAAACAACCCTGGCTGGTCACGATATACTTTGGGAATCAATGCTTTCATTTTAGGACGAACAGCATCATGCCAATCACACGCAGCTTTCAAGAGACGGAGCCCTTCTTCGATATCGTACTGACAGTCAGACAACAACCTCCAGTATCCCTCCATGATATCTGTACGGCCATACATGGCCACTGAGGCGTCTCTAATTCCATTCGACTTGATATCCACTTGTTTCATCAGCTCACGAACCATGGTCCGTTCGGTTTCACGGATCTGAGCTAAAATTTCTTCTGGATCCATGCTGAGCGAATGGGAAAGTAAGTATGGTTTCCAATGAACAATATAATTATTATATCAAATAATCAAAACTTGACACAGTCAATAATCAAGTCAAGACGACAAGAGTCATCACATCATGGAGAAAATAGGGCAGCTCCAGCAGCTCCTCCATCCAGGCATGCAAGCTTTCGTTGTTGTAAATGTTGAAATTTCAGAAAAACGTTTGTTCATGGTAACAAAAAAAATCTTCGACCGGGCTTTGACCATGTCGACGTACCGGTAATTATGACGCTAGATAGCACTTGCACATAGCGTTATAACGTCGTTGTTTCCACGTTTTTTTCTTTCTTTTTTTCTATTAATATTAATTTTTATCAGAATCGGCGCGGCCGCGTGACTTGCCTTGCCAAAAAAATACATGGCGGCAGTCGCTGCGTAGGCGCTAGGCCGTAGTGCGTACCCGCGCAGCGTGCGCAAGCTGAAACGTACCGATGACGTGCTTTTGGGGCTGCATCCAAGCCGGCCCCTTCCCCGAGCGTGAGAGAAGAAGTTGCCGTGGAAACCGCGCATGCTCACGATCTTGGGAAGACGAAAATCGCTCCTTCGCTCTCTTTGCCTTTCGCACACTGTCGAACAAGATGGACCGTCAGCAGACCCAGATAAAGTTGGCGAAGGTATGCCAAGTAGTGTTTTCAATCGGTTTTGTAGCCGTGTTCTGACGTAAAGTGTCCTCCTTCTTCTAGGTTATCAAGATCCTCGGCCGTACTGGCTCACAGGGTCAATGCACACAAGTAAGTCAATTTATGAATATTTTGTTATAATGTTTGATTGTGCCCAAGCTCACCGTATTCAATGTTATACTTTCTGCCATTCACAGGTGCGCGTGGAGTTCCTGGATGATACGAATCGAACCATCATCCGCAATGTGAAAGGACCCGTTCGTGAGGGTGATATTCTGACTCTCTTGGAATCTGAGAGAGAAGCAAGGCGTCTGAGATAGAGTAAGTATCAGCTACGAATTGAGTTGAAGCTCAAAGTGGAGGCAGTCATGCTACTTACCACTGATGTGGCATGGGATATGTTACTGGAGTGGACATGTGCAGCTGAAGCTGTTGAAAATATGGAATGGATACGCAGTCGTCAGTCGCATGGACATCATCTTGAATATCAATGCAATACAATGAGCTCAGTAAAAATATTGACTCATTTGACATAACTCATGATCGTACATGTACACAGTATGCGTTCTGCTGTCATCAGGATGCTAGTGCGGCATAATAAACGGATTACATAGCTTTGTGTCGTACGAGTTTCAAGCAAAGTTCAAACAGCTACACATGCAGGACAAAGCTAATAACACACAACAGTATGCATGGTGCTTTCTGACTTTGAGAACCTTGCATGTGCTTGTCATTGAGGTTCTATTCTGTGCTGTATTGGTGTGGCGTATTGTACCCCGTATTCCTCCTTACTCTTTTACTTCGAAGTACTAGCAAGTAGGGATGAGTTGTGAGGTCTATAACTGAACAGTTTATGCTAGTACAAAAATACATTCTCAGTGGTGAGCTTACTTGGCAAAAGTACACAATGCAGCGTGAAGTATTGAGCTCACACAATTTGTCGGCATTTTTGATGTCCTCCGGGAACATGAAACACCGTTCAACGAAATAAGGTCATCTCTTCATGGATATGTTGATATTCATGTACTTCGTGTCTTTTATCATGCTTGAGATTATGCTCTTTCTGGCAACAGTATTGTTGCTTGATTTTTATCCTTGACGCTACAAACTGGAATGTGCCATATTGCTTCAAAGAGTGGTTGCGGTTCTAAGCGAAAGGCTTATGTCCTTGTTGTCTTACGAAGTCCATGTTGTTCACTGTTGCTTTGTGTTGTGTCTGTGTGCTCAGTCTCCAGGTTCTCTACCCAGTCCACTCCACCATCAAAGAGCGTTCAGTTATGCACATCAATAAACTTCTGACTGGTGTTCTACAGTAACCCAATGCTGAGTTATCTGTGTTGTGCATGTCCGTGCACCGTGTGTGTGAATAGAGGTATTCTCTCTTTCTCAGAATGATCTTGCATTCATTTTAGAAACACTGGATGAACTGCTGGCATGCTACAGTCCATTTCAAAACTATAGACGCGTAGGGTTTTTGAAATATTTCAAATTTGGCTGGACCCTTTTGAGAATAGTTTCGGAATATTGCTCAGGACTGCTCCACAATTACTCTCGTACAGTTTCTAAACGATTGGATAGCAGACGCCCAATTTGGAAAAATTTATGCACAAATTGATCACAGATTTTATGTGGTATAGATGCTGGCATAACGGTTTTTGCCTAGGTACGCGTCTATAGATTTGAAATGGACTGTAGGCTCATCGATTGTGGAAACAGGATCCCGATCCCCGCCAACCAGGTCACTTGGATCAGACGGATACAATCAAGAGTACATAACCCCCCAGAGTGTGCAACGCCTGATCCAGCTCTGCATAGGGTCTTGGTCGAGCGGAATCGGATCTTTGCGTCATAATACCGTACACATCTGAGGGGAATCCGGGGAGTCGCGGGTGCTCTTGGATCAAAAACAATGGTACCCTGCCTCGAGACCGGCCTTGCGCTGGTGTGGAGTGTACGCATGACATCAGAAGATCCGATTCCGCTCGACCAAGACCCTATGCAGAGCTGGATCGGCGTTGCACACTCTGGGGGGTTATGTACTCTTGATACAATTGAATGTGAACACCGTACTCACTTGATTAGAACCCCCTCTCGAATAGTAGCCCCCTACATGGACTGTTTGAAAAATACAAGCCCCTCTCGAATAGAAATACTGTTCGCAAAGCATGTGGTGACCAGGTAGTGCAATGTATGAAAGTCAAGTGTGCAAAAAACACCCCATACATGTTCATATTGGCACATGTCCTATGTGACGTAGTGTGTGCAAACTACTGTAGAGGCAGAAAATTTCGTCGGTCAATAATTTCGTCCAACTCCAAAGAAAAGGAGTTCGTCCGGTTGAAAATTTCGTCCATGGATCATAAAGCGGGATTCACAGAAGCTTTTTTGCGATGCGAAACCGGGAAAACCCCAAATCGCAGCCATGTCTCGGCCCACGCAACTGGGCCATCGCAGAAGTTGAGCTTGGCTCAACTTTTGCGATGCGATGCGACAAGCGATTTGGCGTACGATTTTGACCTTTTCTACAGCAAAGTTGTACAACGGTTGAAGAGTTGCCTATAAATTTGTACAAGTTGTATCAAACCGCGCAAATATCATGGTGATGTAACCAAATCAGCAAGACGCATCGCTGACTTCTTCTGTGAATGGTATTTCGCATCGCCCGCATCCATCGCAGATCGTGTCGCATCGCAAAAAAGCTTCTGTGAATCCCGCTTTAGAGTATAGAAAAGCTGGACAAGTCGATATTCGTCCTACATTTAATTTAGTCCAAAAGCTCCTTGGACGAAAAAGACGAAATTAAATTCCAGACGAATTTTTCTGCTTATACAGTAAGTCGGGGCCGAGTTGCTGAGAATATGAAAGTTTTAGAGATTCGATTGGAATACTGGTATGGAATGAAACAATAGAAGCCTCCTCAAAATTGCAATTGAAAAATAGATGCCCCTGGCTTCTAATCGAGTGAGTACGGTAACTGATTAGGGCCTGGTCAGACTGCGGCAAATTTTGGTTGCCTGACGAAAACAGAACAGCGTCCAGAATTTGAATCGCGATCACACTACACATGTGGGAGAGTGAAAATTCAAATTTCATTTCGAGCGTCAAGTGGTAATCTCCACGAACGACGTCAAATTCCTTCACCTTGGGGATCGCCAACACCTTCAGTGCAATCCTTGCAACCATCCTTATGAGTTTTGTTGTTGTCCGTGGCCAATTAACTCCTCGATATCGAGTTGAAAAAATCAGTGATTATCGGCGTCAATGGCATATCAGCGTCAAATCCTGTTTGGAGCGGAAAAGCGTGGTCCGTTCTTGCTTTTTTTTTGGAGCGTCAACTCTCGCTTTTGCCGCTCTGGCGGCAAGTTACTATGGAGATTCGGGTTATAATCCTAGGATTATTTCGATTTTGCCGCAGTCTGACCAAGCCCTTAGGCCATCATTTTTTATAGCTATGTTTTGCGTCGTCCGCACGCGCATACGTTTTGATTTTTTTCGGAAAAAATAAAAAATCGAACATGCACAGTGAGTGTACGAGCGTGCGAGTCATCAGTGTGGACAGGTTGCATACGGCGAAGCTGGGATTCAGAAATGGCCTCTAGCCTAGGCCAGCGTTGGCAAATCGTTTGTTCGGCATCTGGGAGCAATATTCTATGAGCTTACACCAGACCGCATTGATCGCATAAGCTGAGAGGATGCGTCGTTCCGGAGCTCTTTGCACCGCTGCTGAAGTCTGAGTACAATATTCCAGCGAAGCATAGGCACCATGACCAACGGTTGCCTCCTCTGTCCAAAGTGAATATTTACTCATGCTGATAACCCAGATGTTGTGCATCGATGTACGATTTTTCTTTCGAATGTACACCATGCACGAGCTATTGTGCTATGTACAGTGCATACACCTCTGATGAGCCTTTTTTTATTATTTTGCAACTTTTTATTTTTTCCACCTCTCGCATATGATTCTGGAAGTTGAACTGACGCGAAACACAGATATAAAAAATGATGGCCCTATACGTTCCCAGACCTTAGCAGGCATGTTGCTCCAGATCTTCCCAAACTGCTCTGTTGTGTCTGACCGCATTCTGCATGGTGAAGTCTTGACCTTGGTGTAGTGTACACATATTTGGAGTTTTGATGACATACAGTAGAATCGCGCGCTGAAGAACGTCCAGCCTAGCCGGAAATACTAAAGCCCGATTCATACTTCATGTCGCGTACGGGAAACACGTTCCGTCGCGAAAAAGTTGATCTGAGCTCAACTATTTCGCGTACGGGAAACACATCGCGCGACAGTCTCTAGCTTCTAGGAGAAAAAGAAAAGAGAAGTCGAAGAAACTGGGATTCTTTAAGAACGGGTCTCGAAGAATTCGGAGATATTTTGCAGATGTCAAGCAAAATGAAGCGCCAAAGGGCGCCGCGATCTTGAGTGCCACGAATATAGTATGCGCTGTGCGTATGCGAAAAGGGAAGTGCGTACACTCATGATCAACACGTGGCTTTTAGCCTAGTTCGCATGCGCTGATCCCAAACCGTGGGAATCTCCAAGTTTCAACCACCTCTGAAGCTTGGAGAGCTTTGGAGAGCCTCCTAAAATTCCGAGAGGATATAAGAACAGCTCTCGAACTTTTCGGAGAGTCTCCAACTTTTCCGAGAGGATTTAATAACGCACCCAAAGAACGCCACAGCCTAAAGCAAAACGTCAGTGTTGGTCTTCTTCGAGCTTGTGGGATACATGTGCATTGTGGCTCAGTTCGGATTGAACGTGTTATAAGAACGCAGCCAGATTGCTGAAAAAAATGAGAACGTCCCAGGCTAGCCCCTTGGAAACAATGTTCTTGGGGTGTAGTAAGCAATGAATCAGTCGAATCCTGACCCGTGAGGTGGATTGACCTGTCCCCACAAAATAACGCGGACGAAATCCTAAAATTATGCGGGCGAAAACAGGCCGCGTGGGATTATGCGGTATGCGGTCATTATGCATTGACTGGATCCGGATTCGTACAATCGAACATGCCTCTAGTAGTTTTTTTTTGAAACTACTACACATATTCATTACAAAGCACGAAGAATTGTAAAAACAACAGAAAAATGATAAGGCACTCATTTTGATAATCCAGGGGATGGCCCACGCCTGGTACTGCCACTGCATTATAAGTCATACGTAAAATCTAATACTAGTACGGTACTTTTATATAACCCAATACTAGTTTTGAACTAGTGTTAGATTGACAGCATGAAACAAGGTGGAGGACACTGTGTTCGGAAACCGCGGAAGGTTGTAGTAAGGTCACTGTTTCCGAACACAGTGTCCTCCACCTTGTTTCATGCTGTCAATCTAACAATATGTAGTACAGTACTAGCACCAGATATAATTATATTAATAGGCAATACTAGCACACCAACCGTGGATGGTTTTAGTTTTGTCACTGTTTCCGAACGCGGTGTCCTCCACCTTATTTCATGCTGTCAAACCAACAACATACAGTGTACGTGTATATTGTACCTCATGAGTGTAGCCGATTATTGCCAAAAGCTGGGATTTCCCGATAATTATCCACTATGAAAGTCCAAATGCCGCTCAAATCTCACAAAATGCTCGTTTTTCCCTTTCTAATAGCAGGAATACTCTGATGCTCGGATAGCTAGTCCCATAATCAGATAATGATAATTGCCGAATATAATGCCGGCATTATCCGTAGAACCCTACAAAACCGAGAGGCGTACTACAAGTAGAGGGCAATCATTCTCTTCGCTTTCTTGCCCACTGCTAATACTAGATATGGCATGTTCTCTATTTCTTTCCTTGGCGGGTTGAATTCTCTGGCTGTCTCGTGTCGTCAAGTAACTTTGTTGAGCATTTATCCGCTTTTGTTTCGCTCTGTAATTCGAGCACTTACGATTCCCTGCAACAAGACAACGTCTGTAGGGCCTTCCCTATCAAAATAATATATTCTACTACTACATGTAGTACTACTAATACTACGACTACTACTACTACTAGTACTACCGTAAAGTACCGTTGATCCGCCCCCTCTCTAATTCCCGCCCCCTGTCGATTTTCTACCTGTGAAACGACTTTGGCGTATACAACGAGGTGTTAACAATGTAACTTAATTTGCTCACTATGTTCTTGTCGCTATTATTATTTCCTTCGAGTTTTGTGGCGTGCTGAACTTGATACTTTTTCCACCTTGTCACGAGTGTTGTTATCTCATATCTTTACGCTATATAAGTTTTAGTCTTTCCAACTTGAGCCATTCCCTGTATAATCCTTGATGAGAAGGGACCGAAAACGTTCGGATACTTTGACAAGTGCCTTATTTTGACTGGATGTGTGTTTGCGTGGATACTTACGACCCAACACGTACCTTCGTTATTAAAATAATAATAATAATAATAATTCTGCTCCATTTTCTTTATCCACATACCAAACATGCATGAAACTAGTTACTTACCAGAAAAAGTACCGAATTCTGCCAATTTTTCTGCCGGCAGAATCCGCAAAGGACCCCAGGCCTAGGCGCTAGGCGCTAGGCGGCGCTGCAGTGCAGTGCATGCAGCGGCTGCATGCACCATATCCATGTGCACCATGGGCATGGTGCACTGCCATGCCTGCAGAAAGGGGACCCGTGCAGTGCATGCCCGCTACGATGATCTCATAGCTGTAGATCTACGCATGATGTAGTCTAGACTTTATTACTTGTACTCAGGGAGTCGTAAAATATTTTACGACTCCCTGCTTGTACTGTTGTAGAGTGCATGTACTTTTTTACTGTAACACAACTCTTTATTGCACTCAGAAAAATAATAAGGCACCCATTTTGATAGTCCAGGGGATGGCCCACGCCTGGTAAAAAGAATAAACAGAAAAAATAGAGTGCATGTACCAGATGTACAGCATGCGTGATCACTGATCAGTCTGTACGTAGCAGGAGTACATATTTTACTACTCCCTGTTACGTAGTTTACCTGCTGTCTGGTGACGTGATCTGCATCGGCACCAGTTCAAAACAACCTCACACTTGCCTTGCCTGCTCAGGGGTTGACAAGCACTGTCTTTGGTAGTTGAAGTAGCAACGATAGAGCAATAAACGTCAGTAGATAGTTCCAGTGCAGTGCATACCAGGAGATCAAGACCTAAATTTCTTCCTCTTTGTCTACATTTGTCTGAGTCTTCACGTCGCTTACAGTGGGCCTCATCTGCTGACAATATCGTAGCTTGTACAACGTCCTGCTGAACTAACTCAGCAGAAGTATAAAGTGAGAGGTGGCAGCTACAGCAGTTCTACATAAAGTTCTTGTATTGAGCGGACGCAGAGTTCTGGTTGTTGTGGAAGTATTTCGTTGCATCGGCAGCAAGTTTGCCCGCCGTCTTGTTTTCTTTGAGCTACTACTGGTAATGGTCGTTGAGTGGAAATAGTTAGAAACCACGAAAATGTCGTCACCATCAGCCAACAAAAGGCGAGCCGATTCTGATGTTGTCAAGCTGTATCCTTTTGTGAGACCTTACTGCATTGCCCACTTGAAATTTGCGTGGGCTTTAGAATGATTTCTTTGATGCTTTATTAATTTATTCAGTTACAATCCAGCTGTAGTCACGTCAGTCGTCCATAAATTTTCCTTGACGGAACTTTCAAAGCATTGGTAAAAAATTCGACGTTAACATAGTAGGCGGCTTGAATGAATTCACGGTGAAGTTTTGTGGACCAGAGGAGAGTAAGTAACTATAGTCTCAGACAGTGGAGTGAGACTTGATTGCTGATACATGTATCTAAATACTGATGAGTACGAGGTCAATAATATAGAGGTTAAGCTGCGCACGTTATTTTTGGCGTGACGCTCGATTGGAATACATTATAATATTATTTCACGTCAAATTTGTCGAAATTTCGACGTGAGATGCGACTCTCTCGCGTTGTTTTCCAACGCGCGAGCCAACTAACGCGAGCTGAACTTTCGTGTCACGTCAAAATAACGTGCAGCTTAGCCTCTCTAATATAGGAAATAAAAGCCGAGTAAAAGAACTGGGTGAAGCCGAGGTCTTTTACGAGATTTCTATTTCCTATATTGACCTAGTATTATTACTATTACAGTAGGTATCGGTTATAGCGTGGGTGTTTGAAAAACGACTTTCTATTCTTATTTCCGATGTTTCTTACACACGATAAATCAAGTGTGACATATCATGTGCATGTACGCAGAGGCAGGAAGATCATCGTACATGCAATGTAGTATTACTGTGCATGCGGCTGGTCATAGTCACATAGGCTTACCATGTGGCCATGCAACATGAGTTACATGACCACAACAGTTGAACCTGCAGCACTACGACCCAACGCGAGTCAGGTCGGAACTGCATTGGACGGATGTTATTACTACAGGCGATATACTTTGTACTAATCTGGTATGTTTTGCTACACAAAGTCCATTCTTAGGACCGATATATTCTACTGTACGATAGAATTGCTTGTAAGAATAAATGTGCACTTGAAATCCATGTTATGATTATGAAAACATAATAGTTCATTCTTGTAGGCAGTATATTCTTTTACACGACCACGCTATAACCGATACGCACTGTATATGCATTTTCGCGTTGAAGTCGACCGATAGGTCCACTTCTGACCCTACAGACTACAGAGGATGGATGAGCAGCAGCACGCGCAAACCATGCACCAAAATCAGATGAAATTCATGGCTCGATTGTCAGTCAAATATGGCGTATGAAATTGTTTCGTCACGATTACAACCCGGCTTCCCATCTGAATAAAAACATACCAACGTGGCTATGCTGTGTTTGTGTGTGTAGGCTTGCGAGCGAGCGTGTGTGTGTGTGTGTGTGTGTGTGTGTGTGTGTGTGTGTGCATGTGTTTCAGTGTGTTTGCACAAATTGTACATACAGTGCGTATCGGTTATAGCGTGGTCGTGTAAAAGAATTTATCACTCTCTTATTATTGACCCCCACAGAAACTTGTGATCTCTAAGCGGTCAAATATCAGCATAATTATATTGACCGCTTATATTGACCACTTATTATTGGCCACTTACTTAGTACTTAGGCTGTGTTTACATGAGGCGTTTCAACCCGGGTTTCAACCCGGGTCAGATTTCAATCCGCCATGCACACAAAATGAATGGCGCGTTTACATGACGCATCGCGTTTGACCCGGGTTGAAATTTCAACCCTCCCCCCCCCCCCAAGGGGAGGGTTGAAATCAACCCGGGTCAAGAAAATCGTACAAACGTACTTCTATCTCGCGCCAGGTTTAAACAGCACTGCACATGCGACTTTCGCGCGGACGGATTCACGTGACTATACAGGACTGTAGAAGTGGACTTTTGGCGGCACATCAGTATTTGACCCGGGTCAGCTGTCTTCATGTAAACGCTCACCTATTTTGTCTATCGTACAGACTTTCAACCCGGGCTGAACTCGACCCGGGTTGAAATTTCTCCATGTAAACACAGCCTAAGCCCAAGGACTTAGAACTTTTTCCTTAACTTAGAAAAAAATTAGAACTTTAAGAAGAAAATCTGAAGCCAAATGTTGGGATTTGAACCGAAACTGTCAGATTCTCAGTCAAAGAACTTGGGAAACATACTACCAAGAGTTCATAACCCCCAAGAGTGTGCAACTCAGTCCATGTATGGAAGCCCGCTCGGCGGAATTCCTTCATTGCGTCATTTTTGGTGCAGTGCGACGAGTCACGCCGATGAATTCTTCTAAAATTAACAGTCAAACCAGGATGCTTCCCCAGGGTAAACTGCCTAAACTGCGATTCTAGTCTGAGCCTCAAGAACAAAAGTGAGAACACGCGATCCTAAAGACAAAACTATTTATTTTTTCGATGCAATGGTGACTCTTCATCGCCTTCTTCTTTGACCAGTGCATGAGTGCAGTCAGTCTCTTCAAGAACAATTTCTTCCCCAGGCCATCGGCATATTTCCGGCGCTTTCCTCGAAGATGATTTCAAATGGTTGAGGAACTTGAGAGAATACGTCAAAGGAGCATTTTTCGGCTGAGTTGCACAGCTATCGGAATGATTGTCCTCGACGGCAATGCAATATTTTTAACAGCGTCCTCACTTCTTCCTGTCGCGATGTCCATGGCCGGATTCTTGGAGAAAGAGTTTGTTTTTGAGAAAGTACGACTTGTACGTCCGAAATGTCTTCAAAAAAAGCTTCGAAAAGTCGAGGCTACAGCCTTGAGTTAGGAGCGGTTCAGGGTATAGTTTCCAGAAATCGCGAAGAACCCAAATTTACCTCGGATGACAAGCTGCGCATGACGTAATGTAGGAATTTCGCCGAGCGCTGGGTCTATGCCCGTTGCACACTCTTGGGGGTTATGAAGTCTTGATACTACAAGTGACAACTGAAAACTTCTGTTTATAGAGAAGTAATGTCCAATGTAAACGGCATATGTACATACTACATGTATCTACTATTACAATAGTATTCCTTTCTTCCTGTAAACACAGCTAAAACGGGTTAGGTATGCTATGTCGTGATAAATCTATTATTGCCCTCATAATCGGTCAATATATGAAATATAGACCTCGGTCTTTTACTCGGTCTATATTTCATATATTGACCTCTTTAATCGTGCAATAATAGACACATACTGCTTACAAGAATGACCTCTCTTATTTTCATAATCATAACATGGGTTTCAAGTGAACATTTATTCTTAAAAGCAATGTTATCACATTGTAGAATATATCGGTCCTAAGAATGGACTTTATGTAGCAAAACATACCAGATTAGTACAACGTGTATCAGCTGTAGTAATACATCTGTCTAATGCAGTTCTGATCCGACTCACATTGCATCGTAGTGCTGCAGGTTCAACTGTTGTTGTCATGTATCTCATGCTGCATAGCCACATGGTAAGCGTATGGGACTATGAACACCCGCATGCACAGCAGCGATACGTTGTATGTATGATGACCATCCTGTATCTGCGCACATGCATCTTATACGTCACACTTGACTTATCGTGTGTAAGAAATATCGGAAATAAGAATAGAAAGTCGTTCTTCTAACACCCGCTCTATAACCGATTCCTACTGTGTGTGTGTGTGTGTGTGTGTGTGTGTGTGTGTGTGTGTGTGTGTGTGTGTGTGTGTGTATGTGTGTGTGTGTGTGTGTGTGTGTGTGTGTGTGTGTGTGTGATGTGCCCACAAGAGACAACTATGAAGATGACACGTTGAGAGGTACAATACTGCAACAACAGGGTGGTAAAGAAAGAGAAAGGGAGCAAATGAAGTCAAAGACGCAAACTGACACAGTTCTTGCCCTGACTGTTCCGGCTATCTCCTCCTGTAGTGAATCAATTGCCATTCATTTCGTTAACCCAAGTAATAAGATTTGCAAGAGACGTGCGAATCTGCTTGGCATTGGTATCAGGTGCTGCATTCACTCCCATTCTATCTGCATGGTGCTCGGCAACATCATCATCAACAAGCCACTCGTTTTCAAACTGGCAGGAGGACCGCTCACCAATATTGTGCAGGACACATGCAGCAACAGACACTTGCGCAGGAAACTCAGCATCCCGGATGTAGTTCTTCACTAGTATTCTCCATCGTGCCTTCAGTCGACCGAGTGCATTCTCTACTACTCTCCTGGTACGGATCAAGCAGTAATTGAACTTCTTCTGCTTTTCTGTTTGCTGTTGAGCTGGATTGGTGTAGCATCTCATCATCCGGCTGGAGAAGGCAAACACAGCTCCCACGAGATATAACGGCACTTGAATACCATCTGAAGTGACTGTGGAACCAACCAGCCAGCGCCCTTCGTTGATGTTGGCTTTAAGCTTGCTGTCATTGTAGGCAGCAGCATCACCACAGGAGCCAGGCAAACCGGTGCGTAGATACCGGATCAATCCTGCACTGTTGACACATGCAAGCAGGAAAATTGCAGTGAACTGCTTCTAGCAGTAATACGCATCTCCAACCAACAGAGCTAGAGAGACCGAAATCTTCTTCCCGTAGGGAGCGCCGTCTACAAATCTACAATCATGAAAGACTGCTGACCTACGAAAGGCCTAGAACGACGCCATGCATTGAAAAAGGCAGAATTTCGTCCTCCCATGTCCTTGACCTAGTACGACGATGGAACAACAATCTCCGGGCATTTCTCGAGCGGCCATCGGGTTATGTCTGCAGCGGCGGGGTGAGAGCAACGGACTTCAGAATGGACATGATGGAGAAGCAAAGGAGAGCTATCTTTGAAAAACAACAACAACACAATGTGCTCGCACCACTGCGTGCATGCACTTGTTATTGGTTGAAGACATTTTCCGGGATTCAGCGCTGGCTGACTGAAGATTTTTAAATTTCCCACTCTTTTGTCAGTATCCATAAGCACTGCATAAATATTCGCCGATTGAACGAAAGCGTGCCTTGCCGTGTGAATCACCAGCCCAGCGATGATCGTCAAAGTCACCGCGATTATCGTGCAAGTGCTCGTCGTGTGAATAGGCTATTATGCAGTAAATGGCGACGGAAAATACACGCACCCAGTTAAATGCGCTCCCTCCAGACGCTTGTTGATGCTGCGTACGTTTTCTCTCCTTGTGTTGATTTGTTGTAGCGCCTTATGAAGGCGGGATATGGCGAGTGAGGGTCACCCTTCCCGATAAGTATCCTTTCAAGTCTCCCTCTATAGGTATGTATAGATTCTTGGCACTAGATGGGCTCTGACCTATGACAATGGTCATAGGTCAGTGCCCTCGTTTATCTACTTTTTTTGTAACAAGATTTCAGAAATGCTATTCAGTGATCCTGTCTGTGTTCATCGGGCACTTGAATTTGTGACACTGCTTCATTGTGCCACTTTTGTGATGCCAGAACATTGTGTTCGTTGACGGCCAGAGCCCCAAGCTCCCACCACCACCACCACCCACAGACCCACGCACACAGTGATCAGTTCACGGTGTTTTTGACCAGGTTGTCTCTTGCCTGGTCTAGGTGTTTCCTTTCCCCCCCCACTATCACACACAATTCGCATCACACTGTACACAGCAATCTCTATCATTGCACTGTACGTAAATCGTTCGGTGTTGGTATAGCAGCCGTGTGTGCACCGTATTTTCTGGCTTGGGCCACTGCTTGGAGATGTGACATTCACCATCTTGAAGTGCCCGCCGGGTTGTGCTAGTTTTGGTGGCTCTTCTGCATGCACCTATGTCCTTGAGTGCTATACCTTCTCAGAAGTTACTGTGAATAGTCATGAAACCATGTGTTTGTGAAGCACATACGCTTTACCCCATGTCCACCTGCAACCATTCTCGCCACGCACCTTATTTTTTGTTCTGTACCTGACTTTGACGTGTGTGTGTGTGTCTGTGTGTGTCTGCATCGACAGGTTTTGTTAATAGAATATACCATCCTAATATTGACGAGAAGTGAGTCACTTTTTTTTAAAGTGGAATTTACGTGCAATGTGTTGTTTTGTGCTGTACTGAATGACTGATTAATACAAGACTACCCCGGTACCGTTGCAAAGTGGCACTACTCAGACTCCTCCTTGTCCAGTGTGGCCATGATGACTAGTGTAGTGCCCCTCTTCTATGCGACTAATGCACCATCATCCTTTTCATGTCCGGGATCTGCATGGCACTGTACCTCTGTGCTCTTTGTCCGAGCATGAGTACTTGCCCGACAACGCAAATGCGTATTGTCGCGGACTGACTCATGCAAACTCTATAGATGGACTCATCGCTGAGGGCCATGTCCTGCTCACTTCCGTTTTGTGTGGTGCATGTCCGTTAATAAGGAGTGTGGAGCTAGCACTTTCCCCGCTGACTTGACGTGACGATTAGTTCTATGTAATGTTAAAGGGGAAGTTAAGGCAAAAATTAAAATTTCACCAGTTGTAGTCTTCGGGGTGCTGAGTCGAATGGTCGTGGTCCGAGGAAGCTGAGACGCTCCCTTCCTACTTGAATCCCAATCGAACTCGCGGACTTCCACCGAAACTGGGTGACTGCGCCCTACTAGATGGGGATTTGTATGCAAAATGTCACTAAAAGCGCCATTTCGTTCTTATAAAAGCATGGATGACCGCGATTGGCCCATATGTTGTAGTCTTTTGGACGCTGAGTCGATTAGTTTTGGTCCGAAAAGGCTGCGATGCAGCGTTCCTCCTTTATTCCCAATCGAACATGGTTGAAGAAGCGGTCACGTGCTCCTGCGTACACCAGTCACCTGGTCACCGTGCCTGCAGGGTACAACTTACTAGCCTGTTTGACCTTTTTTGGGTGCAGTCCTGTCACTCGAGTTGAACTCGAGTTGAACCTTGGTGTGAAAGTTGTCGCCTGCTGGCGTGGTGACCAGGTGATTTGGGCACCCAGGAGCACGTGACCGCTTGTTCAACCATGTTCGATTGGGAATAAAGGAGGAACGCTGCATCGCAGCCTTTTCGGACCAAAACCAGTCGACTCAGCGTCCAAAAGACTACAACATATGGGTCAATCGCGGTCATCCGTGCTTTTATAAGAACGAAATGGCGCTTTTAGTGACATTTTGCATACAAATCCCCATCTAGTAGGGCGCAGTCACCCAGTTTCGGTGGAAGTCCGCGAGTTCGATTGGGATTCAAGTAGGAAGGGAGCGTCTCAGCTTCCTCGGACCATGACCATTCGACTCAGCACCCCGAAGACTACAACTGGTGAAATTTTAATTTTTGCCTTAACTTCCCCTTTAACTGCGTACAAATTTGTCCTTGCCCGCTTTCTCTTCTCCCTTTTTAAACACACACACAAGCTCTTCCTGTCACATATTTTTTCTCCTCTTCACATGTGTGTGACAGCTCTGGAACAGTATGTCTGGACGTTATTAATCAAACTTGGACAGCACTGTATGGTAAGGTATTCAACCGTTGTCATTAGAGAGGTTCCGCATAACGTAATTACGTTAGTAAAAAACCTAGTCGATCTGTGGAGAGTCTTACATTCACTGCATGCGGATCTGTGTTCCACCATGCGGAGTTTTCAAATCACGTAGCTGCCCTTGGCAACTCGGAACGCGGCAGTGTACGACCAGGTCGACCTGGGGAGAGAGTCATAACTTTGTACCCCAATCCTCTTACGGAACACCTACGTTCGCAGAGCCCTATCTACGTACTCTACGTAGACAACTTTCCGTAAGTGGAGTACAAACTCGTGAATTCACGGGTTTTTCCCGCCCACTAACGTATGTAGTGCAGAACCTCTCTATTAGCGCTCTATGTAGATTTTTGCTGCCAAGATTTGCAAGCCTTTGGGATATGGGTGTGCGCTATCATGCGCAAAGTATGTAAGGCTATAATATGGCCGGAACACTCAAAAACTGCTTCGCTGGTCCTGTATTCTTTTGTGTCGTTTTGTGTGTATTTGCATTTGCATGCCTTCCCTCATTTTGTCCCGTCCTCTTCTTGCTCTTATGCGCACATTGCAGACCTTGCCAACATATTTGATGAGTTTTTACCGCACTTGTTGCGCTATCCAAATCCACTGGACCCCATGAACAGCCAGGCTGCGTCAATGCTACTTCATGATAGGGAAGGATACGAGGCTAAAGTCAGAGGTATGTCATTGCGTGGATATCAGTGTACGTGCATACAGAATTTTTTTGTAGAGATGTGCATAAATGGCGTATGGGGTGGGCCGTGCTGATTGTGGAATTATCATTGTGTTCTTCTATTTTGTTACCAACCTGACCAGGTCAGCAAACGTAGTCACAGCGGTGTCTTCTATTTGCCTGGTTTCTTACACACACACACACACACACACACACACACACACACACACACACACACACACACACACACACACACACACACTTGTTGCTCACTACCAAAACTGGTCACGTGGGTCTCCCCGGGAGAGGGGAGAGAGACTCAAAAGGAATCTTGGAAAGATGACTCAATTGGCTATTGAACCGCCCAACGGCCGACACCCCCTGAAATCCCCAAAACTCTGGGCGGACTTGAAAATGATCCCACTTATGGGCTCACCACACCTCAGTAAGTGGGCGAGGACAAGGTGTATCCGTCCTGGGATCCAACTGCAGTTACCCCTGCCCCCAGTGAAGGTAATACGTGTTACTAGTGTGGATGGCTAAATCAGAGAGGATCTGATATAAGCTTCACTAGCACCGTTGATTACACAAGAGTTAATCTAGCCAGAAGCAGTCCATGGTTAACAGGTATGTATACTTCAAACAGAAAGTATATGAACCCTGGAACCAACAAAGGTGGCAGGTACAACATTACACCTTCAAGTAGCCAAGCCCGTTGGCAACAGACCCAACACAATCAGGCATAAGTGTACCCACCAACCGAACTAGCTGGCACACACACACTCACTCTCTCTCTCCATCTCTCTCTCTGTCTCTCTCTCTCCTCCTCCGTTCACCCGTTTCAGAGTATGTGACACAACATGCCAGTGAAGATTGTGAAGACGCCAAAAGAGCGCAAGGCGCCGAACCTGATAAGGGTGCCGAATCTGACGACAGCACTCTCAGTGAGTTTTCTGATGATGAAGTAGCAGATATGGAGCTCTAACCCTAGAAACACAACAACAACAAGTACTTGTACCAGTACGTGAGACATCCTTGAATCTGCACATATATGTTATGTCTCTATGAATATTTTCCATTTGTGCTTTTGAGCGCTATTATCTTTCTGGCTGTTCCGCTCATGTCACTGTGCCAGCGGTATATTTTTACCACTCGTGTTCTCTGCTGTGAGTCTAACTGACATAGTCTGCTTTCATTCACACCTCACCGGCGTACCTTGTAGATATATCCGTATATTCTTGTTTGTATAGCAATCCCAGCTCTCACTGATCTCCCGTCTCCGCTGCAGCCCCATGGTATCTACATGTACATGTACTTCACGTGCCACTACATGTCATTGACATGTTTAGACACAGTAGGTGTCTTGTCTACCGAACCTAACAGTAGGCGCGTCGTCTTGTCCAATAGCGGACGTTGTTGTGTCCGCACCGTCACACCGTCTCCCCTCTGCTCCCCCGTCGTTTTTGCTCTGGTGTTTTTTATTCTCCAGTCCTCGCCATCCTCAGTGTTCTACTTCACTGTGGCGTGCTGTGTTTTACGTGAGCCTAGCTGTGTGTGTGTGTACATAGTGTGCATGCACTGCTATTGCTAGCCTGTGCAGTGGTGGGCTGTTGTCATCCAACTAGTACCTAGTAGGGCTTTTACATTGGGTACCCCGGCAACGAGCTGGGCAGCTTTTTAGTTTAGTGCCCCCATTTGCCCCTCCCCCCCCTTGGTCTTGTAGTATTTTATTTTATTTTAGCTTGCACATTTATAATATGCGGCTTGTTATCCCAAACCCAAACCAGTCCCTCTCGTTTTTTTCATCACCACTAACCCATCAGCCCGTTTCTCCTGCAATGCAAACTATTTCTAGGTGATTTACTCCTCTAACCAGATGGCCTTCTGTCATGTTCATGAACCACTCGACAACTAACTAACTTGCGCCTTCCACTGCTCATGCCGCGTGTGTGTACTGTTACTGAATTGAACCAACCGTATCCCAGTACTCAAACTTTAACAGATGTGCAGCTTGTGCTGAGATTCCTCTAAGTGACTGGGGTAAATCAGAGAGTTGCAAAATACCGGTATTTTACGACTCCCTGTATAGAATTATGCTGGGTTTATTCATCTTGAATCCATGTATGGGCTATGGAGCTCGATTTGCGAGTAGCTCATGTGAGAATGTGAAACTCAAGTTGGAAGGAATTTCCTCTTCTTGCTTTAGACATTTGTGTTGTGCGGGAATTATTATTTGATTTATCAAGAGTTACAAAATAAATGGAGTCGTGTGGGTACAGTAACTTACTGCATACGAATATGTACTTCACAAGCGGCAACATTCTCGTCAATGTCCCTTGTGACTACACTGTGATCAATGGCACACAGATAGATAAGTACGTGGATCAAGTCAGCATTCGTACTATAAATCAGTTTTGAAACCGTCCAGCCATGTCAAGCAGACACCCGTAGATTGTGAGTATCACACCGTGTGCTGCAAGGTGAGCATGAATGAAAAGAGCTAGCGGCTCAGAGCCTCTGGATGGGATGCGTCTTTGAATTCATGTTGCCAGTGAGCCCATCGGGGTCAACTCAGCTCAAGATCGCTGTCTCCTGCTTCCACTAGTTGCAGGCCTCTCTCGGCCATGGAGTGGCGTGCCTCGGACAGGGTCTGAGAGGACTGCAAGGCCTGCTCGCGTCGACATTGCTCCAGCAGCAGCTCCAGCTGCAACGGAGTGAGGCGCTGGGCACATGCATGCTCGTCCAAGTCGTCCTCCTCCTGCCGACCGGCAGCAGCAAGCTCCGCTACCACTATGTTCTTGTGTCTCTGCGACATGGACTGATTGTCTGTCACACTGCTGACTATACTTGATGCCGAGGAGGGTGAGATTGGCGGTAGAGCATTGCCAGAAAGGTGTTGCAGATGACTGTGCATTGTACAGGCAAAACAAACAGGACGAAGTGAGGCTTTGGAATATTCCACCCAGCATCAGCTAAGCAATCCCCACACCTTTTTTCTGCCAAACGTTCCAGAGATGTTTACAGCTACACGAGCCGACTGATGTGGATGAAAAATGTTGCATTTATTATTGTATTTTGTTCCTTGCAATCATTGAATGTGCCAACAAGCTACAATGTCGCACGCACGCATGTACACACACACACACACACACACACACACACACACACACACACACACACACACACACACACACACACACACACACACACACACACACACACACACACTGACACACACATGCACGGACACACACACACACACACACACACACGTCACACAGGACAGGTAGAGGCTACGCCTGCATCACTCACCTGTCAATTGCCAGCAGCCGCTGCTGCTGAGCGTCGGTGAATTTATAGGGGTTGCCTGGATCTGGCCTAGTCAGAAGACGATTGAGCTCAGCCTCTGTGCTCGGGACAACCAACTGGAGCGGAATAGCAGGAAGACAATAATAAGAAGGCAGTGACACAGTGTGAGCTCAACCAATACAAACACCTTAACCAATACAAATACCTTGCCATTATACACGTGAACAGTGCTGTCAGGTACCGAAGAACAAACACGGGTTAGAATTTTACCGCAATATACCCGTCTGCACATGAATTGTGCATGCCACGTGGCTGAGGCGTAATTATAGAGATTTCTAGATGAAAAAATAAGAGCAGTCAAGGCCACGACTCTCAACCCCCAGTTCTTCGGCTCTAGACAGTACATGTACTATAACACAATGAGATGGGTGCACACGCCATGGTGGAATATACAGTGTATACTGGATGGTGTGAATGTTGACAAACTTACCTGTCCTGATCGTACACTGATCCATTATAGAGCGTGCTTCATAATTTACATGTACCTGCTGTACTAATCCGCTCTTACAGTGGACAAGTGTACTATGAACAAGTGTACTATAGTGTACTATGAATCTTACAGTGGACAAGTGTACTATGAACAAGTGTACTATGAATCGACGAGCATAAACTGTATAACGACCCCCGGCACTGAATCTTTTCTGGTTAGCGTCAAACACAGTGCTTCGCCGAGGAGACATATAAGGTCAAAACAGCTCAGTGACTTGTAGCTGTCCGGACATTGAGTTTTAGTAGTCTAGATACAGTGCAACGAGTGTTAGTTTCCAAGATCTTTACAAGACTGGCGAACACTAAATGTCATGAAGAAAGTGAAGAGAAAGGAGGTTTATATAGGAAAGAGATTGTGATAGAAGACTGTGCAATGAAGTTTGTTGTTTTGTTAGATATCTGACGTGTGCTGTTTGGAAGAAGTGTTTGGATGCAAACAGAACTTACAAGAGATGAGTAAAGACTACTTTTCTACAATAGCGTTGTAGGCGAGGAGTGCGTAACATCAAAAGATGTCGTAATGTGTATTGGAACTATGCTAGCCAAACATTACATAATTATTATGGTAGAGAAGTACGTGTGGTAGGTATTACAATGTGTGCGAGAGTATGGTGAATCAGTGTTTGTGATGATGAGGAAAATATGACGTGTGCATGCAAACAAATGATGATGTCATGATGCGAGAACGTCAGAGACGCTACAGAGCTCCCCTCCTAGTGAATGAGTAATGAGCGATAACTAGCGCGATAAAGTGAGAGCAAGCAAATGGGATAAGCGAGAGAGTGTCAGAAATAGGCGGGAAATCTGACTTGACGACCAGCTCGTGTTTGGCGTGGCGGAGGCACGTCGAATGCGAGCGATGGCGTCGGCTTGGTCGGATGGCAATGGTCGACAGACTGGTTGTCATGGAATGCTGGTTTGAGTCGGTCGATGGATACTGTGTCGGAGCGGCCGTTGAGGTCGAGGCGGAAGTACTTATCATGACGTTCCAGGACTCGGTGTGGACCAGTGTAAGGACGTTGGAGGGGCGTTCGTGTTGCATCTGTGCGAATGAAGACATGAGAGCATGTCGAGAGGTCAGCTGGAATGAACGGATGCTGGGTGGGTGGCTTGCGGGGTTGTGTAGGGCGGAGCTCGGACATGGCTTGTTTGAGGCGGCTGACATAGGACGTCGGATCCGGAAATGGCTCAGGCTCGTCAGTGAGGAAATCACTTGGCAGGCGGAGGTGGCAACCGTAGACCATTTCTGCAACTGAGCAGTTGAGGTCAGCCTTCAGGGAGGAGCGAATGCCGAGCAGGACTAGTGGCAGATGTTCCGTCCAGCGCTGTGGATTGTCGGAAGCTCGGAGTGCAGCTTTCAGTTGTCTGTGAAAGCGCTCTACCATGCCGTTGGCAGCAGGGTGGTAAGCCGTTGTACGAATGCGAGATGTGCCAAGTAGTGACATGAGCGATGACCACAGGGATGACTCAAATTGGGCACCTCGGTCGGTTGTGAGCACAGTGGGAACACCAAATCGGGCGACCCAGGTGGCAACAAACTGGCGAGCGACGGTTTCGGCTGTAATGTCGGGAATAGGTACTGCTTCGGGCCAGCGAGTAAAGCGATCTACCATCGTCAAGAGGTAGCGAGACTCACTAGAAGATGGAAGCGGGCCTACGATGTCGACATGGACATGGGAGAAACGGGCATCAGGTTGCTTGAATGCACTCACGGGAGATGTGGTGTGGCGCTGAACTTTAGACTGCTGACAAGCGTGGCAGGAACGACACCACTCACTAATATCCTTGTTCATCGCGGGCCAGACGTAGCGAGCTGTAATCAGGTGCCTGGTAGCGCGGGTACCAGGGTGGGAGAGGCCGTGAAGCGAATTGAAAACAGCACGGCGCAGCTTGGCAGGTACATACGGGCGGGCAGACGCAGTAGAGGTGTCACAGATGAGCGAGTGATCAGTCATGGGCAGAGCTATAGATTGCCAGCATAGCGAAGTGGATGGATCCTTACCAGGACTGGGCAAGTCTGGATCATCTTGTTGAGCGGCGGCAAAGGAAGCTGTGTCAATGGCAGTGATGGCAGAGACGGGCTCATCGGGTAGGTGGCATCGTGACAGTGCATCAGCGGCAGCATTCTGAGAACCTTTGACATGACGAATATCTGTCGTGAACTCAGCAATGTACGACAAATGGCGCTGTTGACGCGGGCTGTGGGTCTGTGAACGGCTGTGGATGGCATGTGTCAGAGGCTTGTGATCGGTGCACACATGGAAGACACGCCCTTCCAGGAAGTGTCGGAAATGCTTAATGGCTAGGTAAATAGCGAGGAGCTCTCGACAGAAGGTGCTGTAGCGTGTCTCTGCAGGCTTTAACTTGCGTGAAAAGAAGGCAACAGGATAACACTCACCATCTAGCTCTTGTTGGAGGACGGCACCAACAGCAATGTCTGAAGCGTCGACCATCAAGCTGTAGGCGGCATCCGGGCGAGGATGGTGAAGTGTGATGGCCTCAGTGAACGCAGCTTTGACATCATTGAAAGCAGCGATGGCCGAGTCGGACCAGACGAGCGCGCCTTTGGTGCGGTGGCGTTTCTCAAGCATAGCGTGCAGAGGTGCGAGCTTAGCAGCAAGATGTGGCTGAAATCGGTGATAGAACGTGACGAAGCCGATGAACTCACGGAGCTTACGAACACTAGCTGGCTGTGGGAATTCACGAATGGCGGTCATGCGAGCGTCGAGAGGTCGGATACCTGAGGCAGTCACGTGATGTCCCAGGAAGTCAAGCTCATCCTGGCCGAACTGCGACTTCCGGACGTTGATCAAGATGCCATGTGAAGCAAGGCGGGAGAATATGCAGCGAAGGTGGGCCATATGTTCAGCGGGTGAGGCGCTAGCAATGAGCAAGTCATCCAGATATGCAAAGCAGAAGGGAAGGTCTGAAACTACCTGGTCAATGAAGCGTTGGAATGTCTGGGCTGCGTTGCGAAGGCCAAAGGGCATGCGGACAAACTCAAACAGTCCAAAGGGGGTGGTGATGGCAGTTTTCGGGATGTCGTCAGGGTGCACAGGAATGTGGTGGTATGCACGGACGAGGTCAATCTTAGAGAATATGATCTTGTCATGCAGGTGGGACGTAAAGTCTTGAATATGCGGGATGGGATAGCGGTCGGGGATCGTGCAGTCATTCAAGGCTCGGTAATCACCACAGGGTCGCCAGTCACCGGATTTCTTTGGCACCATATGCAGAGGGGATGACCATGCACTAGAGGAGGGACGAATAATGCCTAAATCTAACATGTGTTGGAACTCACACTTAGCGACAGCAAGGCGGTCGGGTGCCAGACGGCGAGGCTTAGCGTGGACGGGGTGGCCATCTGTGACTATGCGGTGCGTCACATTGTGCTTGACAGGCGAGTCACCAGTGGTCGGTCGGACAAGGTCAGGAAACTCACTCAGCAGGGCAGAATACTCACTAGGGCTGTCAGTGTCCAGCAGGTTGGTAGCGGAGGTGCTGACATCCGAGGCGAATCCGACAACGGCAAGTTGAGTAGTGGAGTCCCGGAGACATCTGGCGGCCAGGTCGACAGTGAGCTGGAAGTGGCCAAGGAAATCCGCACCCAGGATCGGATAGCTGACGTCAGCAACGACGAAGACCCATTTGAAAGTGCGTCGGAGACCTAAGTCTAAATCTAGCAGCTGCTGACCGTACGTGGCGATGCTGCTCTGATTCGCTGCACGGAGACGAGGACTATTGCGATGAACACGACGAGACAGAGTTACGAATGACGGAGGAAGAACACTGACGGCGGCGCCGGTGTCGACAAGGAACTCGACGGACTGGGAGCGATCCTTGACGAATAGTAGGCGACCGGTAGCGGTATTCGAGGGGCCAACCACACTAGCGGTCGCGACTAGTGGCTGGCCTTCCCGTTTCCCGACAGGAATCGGCAGGGGTCTCGGCATTTGTTCGCCTTCGCACCGAACGCACGGTGATACCAGCAAAGGTCGTCGTGATTGTCACGGCCGGGAGACCTGGAGGCACTTGGGTGGCGTGACGGTGGCCCGGGACTACGCTCTCGTTGGCGGCCACGCTGGCAAGGGGCACCGGTGTCACGGGTCATCACATTCACAGCGGACGTCAGCTTGGCGAGTTCAGCTCGGAGCTGGGCCATCTCAGCCCTGTCAGCGGTGCAGGCCTGTTCCGCATCTGTGGACGCTGTAGATCTACATGATAAGGCCGTACTAGACCGAGCAGGGCTAGGGGCTTCACTCAGAGCGTGAACACTTGTACCGGTGAGTGGGGTTGAGCACGTGCTTTCAACCACCTTGTCAGCAAGCGCTTAAGCGCTGCAAGTTCGTCCAGGCTGAGGCTTGCAGGTGTTGCAGCCAGAATCAGGCGGACCGTCACGGGCAAACGCTGTACAAATAGCTCGCGCAGGATAGTTGGGTCTAGCGACTTACTGCCTAAAAGCTGTTGCATGCGTCGGAGGACGCGACTTGGTCGGCTGTCCCCGATGTCGGCTGTTGAGAGTAGCTCACGCAACCGTGCCTGATCGGACTTTTGTGTGCGTGCGGTGAGCGCCTCTTTCAGGACTTGGTACGGCTCCTCGGCTGGCGGCGCTAGGAGCAAGTCCCGAATCTCAGCGGCGTATTCAGGAGCCAGCGAACTCACGACGACATTATACTTGGCCCGCGGGTTGGTGATGCGATGGTTGGCAAAATGCGCTTCTGCCTGTGCAAACCAAAGCTGCGGATCGCCGGGCCAGTACTGCGGCAGTCGGAAGGTGATGGCAGACACCGGACGGTCCGGTGCGTCGTGTTGGTCGTTGCGGGCGAGTGGTTGGTTTTGGGCCGGGGCGGAGGAGCTAGCGGCAGCTGAAGCTCCAGAGGCGGAAGCGGAAGAACCATCGTCGCTGGACATATTGCACTTTACTCACGTCGGGGGTCACCAATTTAGTAGTCTAGATACAGTGCAACGAGTGTTAGTTTCCAAGATCTTTACAAGACTGGCGAACACTAAATGTCATGAAGAAAGTGAAGAGAAAGGAGGTTTATATAGGAAAGAGATTGTGATAGAAGACTGTGCAATGAAGTTTGTTGTTTTGTTAGATATCTGACGTGTGCTGTTTGGAAGAAGTGTTTGGATGCAAACAGAACTTACAAGAGATGAGTAAAGACTACTTTTCTACAATAGCGTTGTAGGCGAGGAGTGCGTAACATCAAAAGATGTCGTAATGTGTATTGGAACTATGCTAGCCAAACATTACATAATTATTATGGTAGAGAAGTACGTGTGGTAGGTATTACAATGTGTGCGAGAGTATGGTGAATCAGTGTTTGTGATGATGAGGAAAATATGACGTGTGCATGCAAACAAATGATGATGTCATGATGCGAGAACGTCAGAGACGCTACAGAGTAATGCCGGACCACTGCAGATAGAGCTTTACACTGTGCCTAAAACATACGCATACTGCTATGATTATGATGTCATGCATTTGCACATACACTACACATACTGTTAAATACGTGATGGCAGAATATATGAGTAGCATTCATGTAGCACTTCAGTCCATACCTCTGAGCTGAGATGTAGCTCACTACTTGACGTATCCGCAGCATCCATGCTGACATGTGATCTGCTAGTTGACATAGCCGACATCACTGCTGCATCTTCCTGCCGTGTGTCCTCTCCATCCTCATCGCTTTCCTCCGCTAGTAGCTCCTCGAGTCGCTCCTGCTCCGCCTCAGTGAGCTGCATAGCACCGGATGCTGCGGTTATCATCTGAAACCATGATTGCACCAGAGAGCGCAGATGCAACCTGTATTCATACTTGTTTAACCTGTAGTCATGTATTGCCCATGCACATACTAGCAACCATTTTTCAATTGGGGTAAGACTATTCAACCCCACCTAATGCTAGGACTGCGAATGAGGGACCTGTGCACTGGGGCAAAGAGCAAACTTTGAGTCATGAGGCCAAATTTCACCGGGCTTGACTTTACATGAGTATGTAGTGGGCAGTGAACCTTGTGAAGTGGGCGGTGCCTATACAAACAATGATCATCGGCCTATCACAATGCGGCAGCCGAGTTGAAAGTAGAGGACATTGTGCAGCGAGGACATGGAAAGTGCCAAGGTGCTCAATGTACCTATGATGGGAAACATACCGTCAAGAGTACATATCCCCCCCCCCCCCCCCCCCCCAGAGTGTGCAACGCCTGGTCCAGCTCTGCATAGGGTCTTGGTAGAGCGTAATGGGATCTTTGCATATGATACCGTACAGATCTATTTTCGAGCACGTCCCGGTCGTGAGCAGGACATTTCTCGGGTGCTAGCATTGGTACACATAATATCACAATCCCGTCGTACCCGTACAGTTTGCACATTCCAGCGCGACCTTTTTTCACCAAAATACGCACCCCTGGGACTCTCGACTCAAAACAAAGGTGCCCTGCCTCGTGCTCCGGGTGTGGAGCATATGCATGACATCAGAAGATCCGACTACGCTCGACCAAGAACTTATGCAGAGCTGCCCGGGATTAGGCGTTCCACACCCTGGGGGGGGGGGGGGGGGTTATGTACACTCGATACTGTGCCACATTGCATTGCCGCTGAGAGATCAGTCACATCTGGGAATGGGTGGCGAAATCTTCAGTGCATAACGAGTCAAGGACGCACTGTGATGCAAGTCACGCCGCATAGGTAGGTATCAGGAACAGTACAGTCATGCATATTCATAAAGCGCAGAGACCCCTTGATTCAGGCTAAGGCCTGTGGAGAATCCAGGAATACAAAATACAAATACAAACTGTCAGTGTGAGTAGTGGTGACCATGGTGACATGCTCACCTCAATGTTACGCTGTATGAAGTCAGTCATATCACCGCTCCCCATACTGGTCGATCCTGCTTTCGGTCGGTCTGTCATGAGCTGAGAGGTAATCCTGGATGAAGCCAGGCCAGTGTCTTCGGCATTCCCAGTTTCTCCGAGTTTCTTTGTGGGAAGCTTTATGTTGACTATCGCTGCACAGGAAAAAGCAAATCATTGATAAGAATGGTGTACAGGTAATGCTACTATCAAACTCCATTCAATTTCGGTTACTCCAGCTCTTTCTCCTTCTCTCTCTCTCTCTCTCTCTCTCTCTCTCTCTCTCTCTCTCTCTCTCTCTCTCTCTCTCTCTCTCTCTCTCTCTCTCTCTCAAACACACACACTCTCTTTCTCTCTCCATTAGCATTCTAGGGGTGTTTGAAATGGCCCAGTGAAGAATCCCTCTAATCTAAAGAATAAAGGCACGGTTCGAGACTTCTGATATTGTTGTGTACATGTATATGACTGTTAGCACCCCAGAGCACATGGCACGCTTGGTTATCCACGCGCATGCAGAACGATTTCCTTACAGGAACTTTGACATGTGTTCTGTCGGCTTCCTGCCCATGATATCGGCTCTAGGCGACATGTACCAGCAGCTCGTTAAACCATGGTAACATTATATTCGAGCCTCAAACACCCATTTTCAAAACTTGTTTTCACGCGACCTCCCTTCTTGTGCATTTCGAAACAAGCGAACAAACGAGCCTTTGTTGCAGCTCTATTCTAAATGCTGCAGCTTGTTCAAGGAAGGCGTCAACGATGCAAAATGATCGGGCATACAAGTATGAATGAGCTAATGGCGTGCATGCTAGTAGGTAGAACTGAATAAACAGTACAGCACTGTCATCTAGGTCATCAGCTAGAACAAAGTCCTACCTTCCTGCGTCTTAAAGATGGTCTCTGTAAATTCCGGATCCGACATGGACACTGTGTAAAGGAAGCAAATACGGACATTTAGTTAGGAATACATGTAACGAAATTAGTAGTACTGCTCATAGTGCCAGAGTTGAAAACAACTCTTTGAAACAAGAGCCTTGCAGGTCTCTGACACCTCCTGCCCCTGCAGTCAGAGCTGAATACGCCATGGGCTACATTCACCATTCCCTCATTGACTGCCCATGCCTGAGATAGACACAATCACGATGCTTGATAGATCAAGATTGAACAACTAGCCGCTACGCCTGTATACGAGGCTATCACCTACCATGTGCGCGTAGCCGCTCCAAGTCTCCCAGTTCCTTTTCGCTGAGCGACAGGTCATTCTCATGAGCGTGAAGTAAGCGGTGGAACCTGGCATAGCGTTCACACTATTACAATGGGCACGGGGAGCAAGAACATAGGACCCAGTCAAATACTACCCGTCGTAATTACTGGAAAACAATCCAAAGTCTAGGGTACCGCAGTCAAACCTCTTTAGCACGCCGAGAGAGGAGGAGGGTCATCAGTACTTTACGGTACAAGTACATCTACTTGGTAGCGTGAGAACTTATTTCACAATGGTAATAACATCATTCATGAAAGGTACTCGCATACTGACCTCGGCTTGGCGAGCAAGTAGCTTGTCCAGTTCCTCAACCTGTGCAAGAGCAGAGGCCAGCCGTTCCTCATTGTCTTCATCTGCATCCGTCGCAGCATCGGCAGAGCCACTGGCAACACTAACCGAGCCACACGAAGATGGTGATACGCCGTCAACGCCGTGCTGGAGTGGCATCCGGCAAAAGCGGTCTAGTTCCGGCGGCAGTTGTACCATTGAGCCGATATCGGGATGTGATTGACCAGTCGCTGTCCGGCATGGCCCTGGCGTTGTTGCTTCATTTTCATCAGACATCTGCTCGTCAGCTGAACTGCATGGGAAGCAGCATGACAATAGGAATGGAAAAGCCCAGAATAATAACAGTATAACAGTACATGAAAAATACATGTAGTCTGGAAATGGTAAATGGTGTACGTACATGTATATGGCCTACCGGTTGTGTGCATGGTGAAAAGTTCAGTCAAAGCTCTCCATCCCTCCCAGCCTGCGTACGACACAGTGGCAATTGTCAGCCGGTGATGAGTTGTACCCTGAGCTGCAAACTCTTCCCCTTCCCACATGTCACCAGCCACATGTAGGATACTGTTGAAGCGGACCCTTCCAGATGCTATTAAAAACATTGTGAATTTGAGAAATAGATTTCAGAAACTTAATTGGAAGAGGATTCCATCATGTGGGATTGCCAAAAACATTGTGAAAAAATCCAAATTTGACCCATTTACAATGTATGGCCAAAAGCTAGGATATCATCTTTTTCTGAACGGACTGTAAGTTCTCTCATCAGTCACTACTCACACGTGCTCATCTTCCACTGGGTCCGAGTCCAGGTCTGCATCAGTGGCCGCTGAAACTGGGGATGGAATGGAACTGGGGGACTCCATCACCTTCCAGCAAACCGTCTCGAGTTTGAATGAACGGCCAGGTGCGCAAGGGAAAGTATGGACCATTCAGTAAATCCAGGTCACTTCAACAACCATTGATTGCTCACTTCTGTTTCAGGCTTTGGCATTTCCGAACCTCATGCGTCATAACACCAATGCCCACCACTGACACCGCCAACACGTCTGATCAAAGGCAATATAATTACAAAGAACGATAGCATAATGATCGACTTGAACCGGATTATTGATAGATTCACGATGCAGTAATCATGGTATTCACTGTTGCCTAGACTATAGACTAGAGTGTTGGGCACAGGCGTCAGCGGATAAATGACAGTCCGACACAGGTAGCTAGCTAGCGACTGTCCCCGTCGTTTTTCGGTAGATGTTCCGTTTCAAAAATAGTGAGGTTTTGCATTCCGAATTTCGGTACAGCGTTCGTCGGTCATTTGTCGAACATCAAAATGTCGAATTTTCGCACCAACGTTTGTTTTGCAAGTCGAAAATGATGTGTTTTCATTTCGTGAGCCCCAGCATCAGCAACGTCCTGTCCCGTGCGCCTTTTCTTGCTGATTCCAACGAACTTTGATCGCCCAAAGAGTCGAGGGCCAAACCTGCCTCCTCAGTCGCCTCAGAAAAACCAACTCCATAGCCAAGTCAAATTTTATGCGTGTCGCCATAGTCTTTTCAGCCACACAGATGACGGTGAGGACACTCCAGGCGAAAGACAGTCGACAGGAGAGGAGCAATCAGAGGTAGCTGACGATGCTATGTCGCCAAAGACGCCTGCCAAGCGATGCCGAGATAAGAAACCTCTTTGAATAAATCACGCGCTAGCGCTCTTCTACAAGAAAATGCATCCGAAAAATATTTTCGGCAAAGTGAGCTTTTTCCGAACAAACACTCCGAATCTTCGTGTGCATTTTCGACCTCGCTCCCGCGTGCCGAATCTTTTTGCCGAATTTCGGAATGCAAAACCTCACTAATGAAAGGGCTACGCGCGTGGGCACGCCAAACTGAATGCAAAATAGCCATAGTAACTGTTACCAACGCTCGGGTACGAGGTCGAGACTAAGCCCACGACAATCACACGTGTGCTCGCACTTTTCTGAGAGTTTGAAACAGAAACTCATCGATCGATATCGCGAACAAGAAAGTCCGAGGCTGACGTGTGTTTGTAGTTTTCGATCTTCTTATTTTCAGTAGCTTCGCAGATTCTTGAGTAGTCTTATTATCCAAATCTTTCACCATGCAGTCGTTGTGCCTATATGCTGTGGCATTAGCCATCGCAGCAACTCTGTTAGTCTCTGTGGATGCCAAGCTGAAGGAGGGAGACTGCGAAGGTTGGTGCTTTGTTGTACATTTCTGGAGTCTTCTCTCCGTGCCATTCTTGTTGATCTTGACCACTCAGTCAAAGTTAATATTATTGGATAGGTATGTGCTGGGAATGTACGCGTGAGGTTATGCTGTCGGTTCGGTACTGTTCGCTCCTGTTCTCCCTCCCGGAGTGAATGGAGTCTGCTGGAATTTTTTTGTAGTTCTTCTTGCTGTCTACATGGACAGCAGTATTATTATTAAAGGTCGTAAATGCACATGAAGTCATGATGCACATTCAAAGTTCAGCTTTCTAGCATGAAAGCGGCTATGATGTGTGACGCGTACATGTAGACCTACCATTAGGGGTCTCTATTTACACTATTGCCTTAGTATTGGTATTTCTGAATAGGAGTCCTTGTAGGCAACATCAGAAAAAAAATTTCAAAGTTGAATCATGTAGAGTTGCTACCCTAAGTCTCTTACTGATCAACGTGGAAGTGGGTTCTGTTCCTCTATGGAAAAGTAACACTTACTAGTAGATTGCCCTGGCTGGCTAGAGTGAGACTGGCCTACAAGGCAGGTTCTGCTGATCTTAGCCCTGAGTGAACCGCCGAGCATTCTAATAGTACATGACAAATACTGTAGACCGTGTGCCGACTTGAAGAACGTGAAGCCCAAGATTCGGCAGAAATGGTAGTGTGGGCAGTTTTTGCAATAAGTACGTAATAATGCGTACATATGATCCAGTACGCTGTTCCCACAGGATACTGCGATTCCGCAGACGCACAATTTTCCGTGTGACTCTTTCACCCACCTCGCACCAGTCAGGGATCCTTTGCTGCACACTGCAGTTCTGTCTAGTGGCTACACAGCATGTGTACAGCTGTAGATTACATGCACATGATGGGCAGCAGCTTTCAGTGCCCCAATGGTGGATTTCCGAGAACATTGCGGTGATTTTGTCAAAGCTCGGTGTTTTATGAAACAAACAAAAAACACAGATTTTAGTACAGCTGTCGGATTCTACGGGAACAGGATAAGAGCGCAGCTGGATTGCTGAAAAATAATAACACCCGGTCCCCGGCTAGGCCCTTGGGTACGCGACTCTACTGTATGTAACATCTCTTTGAACAATCTGCCTAAAAGTGTATACTGCGAATTCATGCTTTTCAAAGAACGCTGTAGTGCTCATGCTCATCAGCTTCTTCATGCATCATTGGATTCATCATCTTGTTGGTATCCGGCTCTGGGTCGTCCATAGAATAACGTCCTTCCAGCATACTCATTATCTCCATGGAAATAATCGGTGCAGACCCCGAAGTTTATGGCCCAAACCATCACAATCAGTTGGCATGTCATATGGGTCTGATTTAGGACCTGAGCTTGTGACAACTCCACAGAGACAGAGGAGTTTTTTTCAGTTTCCTCTCCTTTTCTAAGGATTTGTGAACTCCAATGCAGGGCCACTTACACATTGCACATTCTGGACAATCATACCTTTCTCTCCTTGTAGCCTGTGTGGCTGCTTGCAGCAGATATATTTGGGGACATTTGTGAGTGTCTATTTCGATCTCTCCTGTCTGTGTCTATGCAGTATGTATCAAGTTTACGCAGAAATTCTACGACGGTCTGACATCTGATGAGCGTAGTACCCCAGCCACCATTGAGGCGAAATTCAGGGAGGTCTGCGCCAAGGCCAAGAAGCGCGAGAACAGATTCTGCTACTATGTCGGAGGTACCGAAGATGCTGCCACCGGAATCCTAGGAGAGATCTCCAAGCCGCTCAGCTTCGGCAAGCCCGTGGAGAAGATCTGTGAAGGCCTGAAAAAGAAGGATGCTCAGATCTGCGACCTTAGATATGGTACGTACTATAGCTCCCTGTAACTCTACAGGATAGTGTTTTTACGGTGAAGTTAGGGTCGTCAGTTGTAACACCTTGTTTCACGATGAGCAATCAGCAGGCAGCATAATGACACGGAACCGGGGAAAAAAGCCCTTGTATGCGTATGCAAGGCAATTTGCTTATACTAGTATCGGCCTGAGGGTGCTGCATCAAAGTGATGCTGTACTCATGGATCACACACACACACACTACAGAACATCGTGTTGTGTAGTATGTGGAGAACAGGCAATGTGACAGTCAGATGCATGCTAGTTTGCACAGTGCAAAATGCAATACTACATTATATTGCAATTTACTCGTGATTGGAGAAAGGTTGAATGCGCTCTATAATGGTCATTCACGAATTCGGGTGTCTTCTGCAATGTGTGCGTGTATGTGTGCGTGCTGTCGCTGTTGTCATTGTGGACGCGCTCTCCTTCCTATCACAGAGAAGCAAATTGACTTGAAAACGGTCGACCTGAAGAAACTGCGCGTGCGTGACCTGAAGAAGATCTTGAACGACTGGGATGAGGACTGCCGTGGATGTGCCGAGAAGAGTGACTTCATTGCACGCATTGAACAGCTCAAGTCTAAGCACACCGAACTATAAATCAACCTCCGCTGCTAATATTGAGGCCGCTCATCTTTTTTGTTGTTGTCTGGGACGACATTATTCGTATTATATCTTTCAGGGGAATGCTTGACGCCACACTGGCTTCACTCTTCTTTTTTCCTTGTTGACGCCCTCCCCGACTGCCTGAAGCATGAAACCATATCGCCAGTAGTTCTTATTTAAGTTAAAAGATCACATCCAACTATGCTTTGTCTGCCACCCTGAGTGTGTGCTTCATTTCACCGCACCGGGCCGCCCTATATGAGTATATGGCCTTGTGTATCGGTGGGGCCGGTGAGGCTCTCTTCATGACCGGTCTCTGTACAATGCATTTGGCCATGACAGAATGAGGTGTGTATGTGTGGGGTAGGGGGGGGGGGGGGGGGGGGGAGAAACCAAAGTGCTAATGCACTGTGAAGTAAAGGTGCAGTCCAACCATGCTAGTATTAATACTGTCTCACGTTTAGAGAGGGAGAAGCAGAAACTAATAATTGATATTGTGCCAATACACTGCCGGGGAAGCAAGGAATAGGATGCAGGCCAGAAATAATGTCAATTGTATCACATCACGAGAGTTAGACCCCGAAACCCATGAATGCGTCAATGCACTGCGAGGTAAATGTGTGGGAAGCGCAGGCAACGCATATCATACTTATGTCACTGTTATTGTTACCGGTGTCAGTTTCCCTCTGATCTGAGTCCTATTTCGCACTTCTTTGAAAAGAAGTGTGACACTGACGGGACTCTGAGGGAAAGAGCTGTCTAACTAATTACTTGTCATGGTCGGTCAGTACTGTTACAGCCTATTACCTGATTACAGGCGCCGCATCCCTCAGTTGATGAGCATGAGAAGTGTGAACTACAGTAAAACCTGTAACTAAAGACCAACGACTACGTGACTAGAGTCCCCAGAGACCAGCCTGGCACTAAAGACCACTTAGCCAGGCACAGACGGTCTCACACTTCATGGTTGTGTGGTGCAAACCTCTAACTAATGACCACCTGCCACTAAAGATTCTCAGATTCTCAATTCTCAGATTTTATTTGAGTTTTATTCCTTCTATTCAGTTTCAGTATTCTATTTTGGCTTGGAGAGACTTGCATGATAGGTATCCATTTACCTCTGGAGAAACCGTAAATAAACAATACAGTACAAAGACCGCTTTCTCTGGCCCCAAGGGGTGGTCGTAGTCACAGGTTTTACTGTATAACCGCTTGAAGGAGAACTAATGGCAATGACAGAATATTATGAGGTTTTGGGTTCTCCATCATGCGACACAAGAAATATCCTCGGGCTTGCAGCCTTGCTTCACAGTGCACTAGCACATTACCTTCTGCTGCTCCTCTTGATGTGAAACACTTCACATTTTGTCGGTCTGCAGTCTGCACCCTCACTTCACATTGCATTAATTTTATTAGCGCATTGGTGTCTGCCCCCCCCCCCCCCCCCCACACACACACCCTCTACAGATGTGACACAATTCACATCTTTTTGGCGAACCACCATATAACAGTTAGATCTCTCCTCTCGGTGTCTTTCACAGCTTCATTTTTCATTTGCCTGTGCAAATGGCAAGTGCCAATACTTTGCCGGAAAGTTGTTGGAACTGTGTGGTTCAGACTTGTTCGGTGCTGTGGGAATGGGTGGCTCCACCCAAGTATTCCTTCTGTGGATGAACCTGCAAGCCTCAAGACTTCTACAAAATTGACCGAATCACCAAGGTAGTCAGTTCTGTGAGGCACTTGTTGTACAAAAGGTGAAAATTGAAGCATTTCCAAAAGTTTGAGGGAGTTGCATGGGAGAATTAGCCACTTCCCCATATTTATCACATGATTATCATTTATCACCTTTGCGATAATTATGGTGATCAGTTTGTCCTGAACCTGCACTGTATGATGACGGGCGGTTTACCATATGATCCATGATCGGACCTCAGCACTGTGACTTGAACAAATTCGCCTTGGGATTGGTTTTATACAGCATAGATCGAGATGCAGAGTCATACACTCTGATACCCTTGCTACTGCACTCACGCAATATCATAATTACCGTATGTCCTGATAGGTATAGGGAACAGCCCAAGCACAGAAGGAGGCTGCTCCAAAACCGCGGTGGAAGGGGGGGGGGGAGAGGGGCAGTGCAACCGCCTGTGCCGCTTTTGCTAACTAAACCCCGGCTCTATCATTGGGTCCTGTACGATGCGCGAGCCCAGGGCCACTCTCTGCACATTAATTCCTCACACGCAGCAGCATAGGCATACTGATGCGAACAGTTCTTGTAGCACTGTATAAGGGGCCATCCGTAAATACCGATATTTATTTAGAAACGAAAACTAGTCGTTTCTCTTCAACCCCCCTCCCCCCTCCCTCAGAAACGAACACATACAAACGATGCATAGCATCGATATTTTTTCTTTTCTTTTCTGGACGTGCCCACACATACAAACTGTGCATCGATATTTTTCGAGAAACGAACAGGCGCTAAACCCCCTCCCCCCTAAACGACTAGATTTCGTTTCTAAATAAATATCTATATTTACGGATGGCCTCTACTGGTACATCAAGATCATAAAACTAATACAACAGCTCCAGGGTGATGCAATCATCCCAGCATAGACTCTATCGGCGGTCCTTTTCCAGACAAGAAATTAAGATGGGGTTCCCTCAGTGGTGGGTCAAGTTATTCTTGACAGTACATGTGCAGTAGAGTCACTGGCCCAAGAACGTTGCCACGGTTTCCAAGCCCCGAGTCACTGTCACGGTTGTTGTTAGTACTTCAGTAATATGCCAGGCAGGACGTTATTGGGCTCCATGGTGTTTGGCATGCAACTCTACTGTGGTACATACACCCCCCCACCGTTTTTTCTGTCACGGATCAGCATTGTGTAACTGCCATGGGCATTAGCCGCATGACTGGGATTTCAGGTGGTTCGACCAAATGGGGTACTCGACCAGAAATGGGCATTACCGGTGTTGACGAAAAGTCGAAAAGAAGAAGAAGAAAAACAGTTTCCACGAATTGGGTGGGTTAACTCTTTTCCAAGTAAGGTCCTGCCATAACCGGACCGGGCGCTATGGCGACATGCTTATCCGCATGGTTGCAGCCTGCCTGAAGTTGCCTCACCATAAGTTTATCTTGGTTACGCCATGTTGCAGGGCTGGGTGCAGTGCAGTGACCATGCTTTTCCACGTGCCAGAACAACAAGACGTATGTAATCAAGAGTGGGGAGTTGCGGACGCACGTTATGCACGCGTACTCTGCTTGATCCTGAAGGGGTAGCAAATATTAATTGGGCAATCTAGTAGTATGCCATGAATATGATCAAGAGTACATGGGGGTTATGTACTCTTGATATGATGGATTCATGCATATCGCAGTGCGTTACTCACATCATGCATGATGCAAGGATGACGGCGTGTTTGAGTCATGGTTCTTTACTTCCTTCTCCAAATATTGCCAAAATATTGGGGATCCACCTCTCCACGGCCACCACAGTCAGTACAGTGTATGTAGATCTACCATGTGCAGCTTGCACACGAACTCTCCGCTGCTGCTGGGACAAGGTCACAACTAATTTTTGCACGGGAGCTGGATGGAGAGCATTGGTAATCAGTTGAAGCTTCATGGCCCGCGCACACTGTTTTGCTGACAGTTTATTTACTTGACTAGTAGTAAAGCCCTCGCTTGCTCACTGGGTCATATCATGACAACTGCTTGTATCAGGTGCTATTTCTACCCCGTTACGTGGCTACATTCTTCAGGTACAAAAGGTCAATCGGAAGGACTACAATGATTACACACAATCATAGTGACTAACATGGCATAGTGTCTACGTCTGAGCTCGATGAGTGTCGTCGACCTAGGGAGATCACCGAAAACGACATAGCCACTGCCGGCATGCCCCAAACTAAAAAAGTGAGTCAGACCCAGCAGATCAGGTTCACTGCATGCATGCTAGTGGGTGCTGGACTGCTGGTCCACTAGGCCACTGCACTGTGCTAGCGTACCCGGGAAGTACCGATCTCTGCTCGGAGACCTGGAGTGGAGACTGGGAGTCTGGAACTCGACGATCGAGTGCATGTTCAAGTGACTCACCTCCAACTCCAAGCGCTGAAACAGCTCATCACTTGCTGACTGCTCGGTGTTTGTGCCCCACCTGGCATGGTCGTTGTTGCAGTGAACGTGTGGTTTATTTCGAAGATTGTGGTGAAGGCCTCATTCTCCTGGCTGCTGAAGCTTGATCAAGAAGCTCTCTTGAGCCATGGAGCATCTCATTCCTGTCATAAATAAGCTCCAAGATGTGTTTCAGACCGTTGGACGTGAGGCTATCCAGTTGCCACAAATTGTCGTCATTGGGGCTCAAGTATGAACTGAGAATTTCTAACATTTGTTGGAGCTGGGAAATGAAGTTTGAATTTCTTCTTCCCTACTCAGAGCAGCGGCAAGAGTTCGGTACTAGAAGGCCTAGTTGGCCGTGACTTTCTTCCCAGAGGTAGGCTTTGCGACTACGTGTATTTTGAAACCAGCGTCATTTCCTTGATTTTCCCATTGATATTTTTGAATTTTTCACATTGCTACTTTGTATTGCGTAGGTACTGGCATCGTCACAAGATGTCCATTAGTCCTTCAACTTGTAAACAATCAGTCAGATGGTTCTACGGGAGAAGGTATGTCACCATGAAGTATGAATTGCCTTGTAATTTGTATCTATTGAAAGTATTTGTTGGATTTTGTCAATTTTTAAACGTACAGACTATGTTTTTTTTGAGTTTTGAGTCAAGTGAAGTACTGCTTTATACTTACTAGTACAATCAGTGATATAAGAAGAAGTAGCGACGACCCGGCCATTATGGAATCCAATACACCACACCACCACATTCCGCTCTTAGGGTATGCCACGTTTGTATGCAGAATGATTGCGCCAATTTAGCCCTATTTAGATCAGTCTACTAGTATTCTTATTATTCTTTCATTCAACATCATATGACTCCACTGATGAGCTCAGGAGGAGCAAAACAGCTGTCTGGAGGGTCATTGTCAATATCAATCTTTATGCTGACCTTTCATACAAACTTCCAGTCAACTGGCCCATCATGCAGGTGGTTTATATTGGGCATATAAACCTCATACCTCATACAAACCCCATATAGACCACCACCATACAAACTCCTTTTTAGAAACAGGAAGAAGTTGACTGTCAGTTTGTATGAAGGTCAGCATAAGTATAATACATCCCACTAGTACGCTTGTACGTGAAATATAAACCATCATACAAACCTCGGCTTCGCCTCGGTTTGTATGTCGGTTTATATTTCACGTACAAGCGTACTGTTGGGTTGTATTATATACATATACCGGAATTGTCCTCGCTGTGGTGCTGGTGATGTGAGTGCAGAGTTTGGATCGGCCAAGAGCACAATGTGGTGGGGTGGTGTATTGAATCAGTGATATAGTAGTAATAATAATAGACCGTGGGGGTGTTGGTGGTATTTTCTCAATGACGGATGGTAGTACTGCATGCTGGGTCTTCTAAGGCCATGGTAAAAAATAAAGTTGATTCTCAGGTCATGAGCCTGTGAAAATCGGTGCGAGCGAGCGATTTTTAATTTTATTTCCCACAATTTTTTTATTTCCAAAGATAGGGTCACACATATGTACGTCACAGGTTCATATAATTATTTTATTATTCAGGCCAGGGAGTAGATAAATACCAGTATTTTACTACTCCCTGATTCATGCCTTTCGCATTGACCGTTTTCATGTGCGCATATGCATGCATAGAAATAATAAAAAATCGTCGGTGCGCCGCCAAAAATCGGTGCGCGCGTACTTGAGAATCAAAGATAATTTTTACCATGGCCTAAATAGTGAATTTTCAACGTTTTAAATTTCAACCTCCCAGGACCCCTTTTCGGTCACAACACAATACGCCTGGAATAATTTACCCTAGCAGACTCGCGCTGAAAATAACCTCAATTTCATACAGTGCAACAGCTCAGTAGAACGTACCTCTAAGGACATACTGTATAGCGGGGGTACTATTGCATTTGAGACCAAATTATTGGTGTTATGTGATGCAGGTCCTCAAAACTTGTAGCTTATATCCTATAGAATGTTATATCCATGGTGCGTTCTACTGAAGTTTCACTGTATAAACCGAATAATTGTTGATTTAGAGCGATTGATTGGCTTTGTCACCATACGTTGATCAAATGTTATGAAAGCTAGAAATTGAAGGTCCTACGTTTTTTTGTAACCAGACCAGACAACCATTTTGTCATTGCCAGTGTACAGAAGTCAGATGAGCTGTGCTTTCTGTTTCAGCTGCAGACAGAGGTGGCATAATTCGCTGCTGGATTTCCGTCAATTGGGCACCACATACTGTAGAACGGCTAACTTTAGCGGGTACAATTTTTAGCGTTTTCTGAATCAGGACCAATTCGCAATGAAATATTTGTTTAGCGATCCGAGTTTCAGAGTGTAAAAATAAAGATGGCTAGTACTGTACATGCAAAAAATTCGATTGGCACAACAAAACCTTTGTGAAAAGACTCCTTTCGCTAAAATTGTACTTCCTAAGTAAAAAATATCACTGGCGCTAAAATTAGCTGTCTCTCTCTCTCTCTCTCTCTCTCTCTCTCTCTCTCTCTCTCTCTCTCTCTCACACACACACACACACACACACACACACACACACACACACACACACACACACACACACACACACACACACACACACACATATATGTTATGGCATGTTACTTGCAGAGTCTGAGGAGTGGGCTCAATTCCTGCATGACCCAGACACGGTAAGGCGGTATGTATTTCCGGTCAATGCATGCGTGGACTGGATATACATGTATCCGTTGCATGCCTTTGTGTGCTGGCAGTTGACCTGCGTTATGATATTTTCAACAGTTATGGTGGAGTCTTTGTGACTGACTTTCCACGTAACGTGTATGCTGGTGATAGAATCTGGTGTTCTTGGGTGCTAGTAGGTGTTCTTCTGATTTTTTTGCTGATCAAGAAGGTATATTTCATGAAGCTGCACCTTTCTTAATGGATTAGCCAAGGCAACAGTACTATTGAAGTGACTCTTGTTTGCAATTGACTCATTCTTTGCGGATACAGGCGGCAGGCATGTTGTGGCATAAACCGCATTTGTGATGGCTAATGGGCAATGGGACTGCAGAGCAGCACTGGTATTGTACTCTTTGTTCGGTTGTTTGAAATCTGTGCCTTTGGCCGTGGTGCATTCATGGAATTCTCCTCTCTTGGTTGGTGTCCTTTACAGAAATATACCGATTTCGGTAAAGTGGAAGAGGAAATTCAGGCTCGGACAAAAGTGGTTGTTGGCGACAATAAGGTTTGTATAACGATGGACTTACCTCTTCTCTATACTATCGTCTCATCTTCTAAGTATTTTGGTGCACTTTTGAATGCCTGATGATGGCCTTCTTCCTATCCATTGAATAGTGATAAGAAGAATTTGGAGTTTACTCAGTTTAGAGCATTGCACATTGAGATATGCCTGTTGCCAACAATACCTGCGCCCATAACAAAAGCAAAATTCAAGACTATAGAACCAACAACGCACTCTCAGACACTTTTAAAAACACTTCAAGATCAGATTGGACACTTCCTGCAGTTTCATATCGGCGGCGAAATTGATGAAAACCGGGAAAAGTACATACAGTCAACTTCGCTAATAACGACTGCGGATATAACGACAATTCGCGAATAACGACAGAATTTCCATGCCCAGAGCAAAGTCCCATCCAACTGTATTACATATAATGAGACTTCGGGTATAACGACACTTTGCGAATAAGGACATTTTTCTGATGCCCCGTCGAATGTCGTTATAAGCGAAGTTGACTGTAAACCAGGGTGTCCAACTTCACAGATTGGTTCAGGGCAGTGCGATTTGTCGTTCACATCTTTTTTGATGTCAAGATCGGTAAAAAGTAAAAACTGATACCACAGGTCGTATCCCAAACTGACGCCGAGTTGCACGCTTAGATTCCTGTACTATTGCCGTATTGTCGTAGGATGAAACCTCCCATTCCTCCCATGAGAAACCTATTTTCTGCATTTCCTTCATCCTGGAGACTTGCTAGTGGCATTTGATGTCCACGGTATAGTCAGAGGTTTATGCGATTACATCATCAGTTGAGATGCTTAGGCCAAGTCGTGGACTTGCTTCACTTGCACTGGAGACTCATCCCATGAAATCACTCGCATAACCTCTATTCCTGCATCATTCTTGGAGTGGAGTTTCTTGAATCCAAGGCCATATTCTTCCAGAAGTGATCTACATAATATACGGGCCCCACACTGAAATGGGTTGTAGGGTTTCATGGCGCATGTTGTACAGTTTGTAGATCCGATCTCCACTTTCTTGATTGCTGCAGGGTATCAGCCACCAGCCTATCAACTTGAAGGTGTTTTCGCCACATGTTCTCAACCTGACTCTAGTGGACACACCTGGCATTACCAAGGTATGTACATGTACACTGTGGAACAGGCGTGTTTCATACGCTTTTGAATTTTCATGTAGTTTAAGTCCTGGATTCCTTGTCCTACTCATTGTGTGAACAAAGACAAAAAGCAAAGAACTAAGAGAGGCCAGGAAGATAATCGTTGGTATGGAGTGTGTGGCCAGTTTGGGAGGGGGGGGGGGGTCACATGCGGTAGCATTCACACGTGCAACAATGGTGTGTTGACATGTCCTGAGGTCTCTCTCGCTCTCACAGGCACACACACACACACACACACACACACACACACACACACACACACACACACACACACACACACACACACACACACACACACACACACACACACACACACACACACACACACACACACACACACACACACACACACACACACACACACACACACACACACACACACACACACACACACACACACACACACACACACACACACACACACACACACACACACACACACACACACACACACACACACACACACACACACACACACACACACACACACACACACACACACACACACACACACACACACACACACACACACAAATACACACACACACACACACACACAAATACACACACGCACAAATCACAGTGTGCACTGTACTAGGCTTGTCGTTTTTTGCTCACCTCATCCCACTATGCCCTCTGTTTCTCAGCCGTTGTGCCTCTGCCTGTTTCAGGTATTGTGCATTATGCAGTATCATACATGTATATTTTAAATTGTTGCATGTTTTGAGTCTTATGCTATGTGTTCGTGTGCGTGCGTGTGTATGCGTATATATGTGGGTGTGTGTGTGTGTGTGCGCACACGCGTGTGTGTGTGCGTGCGTTTGTGCGTGTGTACTACTGTCTTGCAGGTGCCAGTTGGGGACCAGCCAGAAGACATAGAAGGCTTGATCTATGAACTAATTCTCACTTACATTAGCAATCCCAATGCTATCATCTTGGCCGTCAGTCCAGCCAATATGGACATTGCTACGTCCGAGGCGCTCAAGATTGCCAAAACCGTCGACCCTGAAGGTCAGCTTACGAGGCTCATTTGTGTTTGTGATCATGTTTAGATCTGTTTTGTATTCTAAAGTAATTATTGTCACATTTTGTGATTGAAATTGTATCACGAGTATTGGCATGCCAATGCTCTGCATGTGCTCTCTCTCTCTCTCTCTCTCTCTCTCTCTCTCTCTCTCTCTCTCTCTCTCTCTCTCTCTCTCTCTCTCTCTCTCTCTCTCTCTCTCTCTCTCTCTCTCTCTCTCTCTCTCTCTCTCTCTCTCTCTCTCTCTCTCTCTCTCTCTCTCTCTCTCTCTCTCTCTCTCTCTCTCTCTCTCAATATGTTCTGAACAGCTGTCATGACGTGGCATTGTGTGTTGTTACACTTGTTATCCCCATTGTTGTTCTGCAGGCAATCGCACACTGGCAGTCATCACTAAGCTGGATCTAATGGATGCGGGCACGGATGCTCTGGATGTGCTTACAGGCCGGGGTACGGACTCTATGCTTTCTCAAGTGTGTGTGTATGTGTGTGTGTATGTGTGTACTGTGCTTAGTTGTGTATGAGTTTCATCCTTCCTGATCTTGTCCACGTCTCTTTACCTGCCCTGCCCTGATGTGTACCTGGTATGCAAATTTAAGAAGGGTGCAATGATGTTCAAAATATTTATTAATGAATGCTGTATCACTCATTCATTAATTTGTCAATTTTTGTCTCTTTGCTTTGTCCAGTAATTCCTAACAAGCTTGGTATCATCGGTGTTGTTAATCGAAGTCAATTGGACATCAAGAACAGAAAGGTTGGTAGATGGACACGTGCATACACATGCAGATGAGAGCAGAGGGGAAAGTTTGTCCGAATTCTCGAGTCTCACGTTTTGCATGATCATGTGGCAGTAGTCATGTACTTGTCCACGGGTATTATGGTGCGACAGAATTCCTCTCATTATCATACCCATGCACAGTTTTCTTTTTGTTTGTTTTGAAGTTGGTTCTTTAGTGTACATATTCTCTCGAAGAGTACAGCACTGGACATGATACTGCGTTGGACATTATGTTTGGAATGAAAGGAAACATGTGTGCATGCACTTTGCACCCAGTTGTGCCCACTTTAGTTATCAATCATTAAAAAATAGCCTCAAACCTCAATAACATGGTCATACACTGCTTTTGCACTTCCTCTCACTTCATTCTGTGGTACAGGGCATCAAGGAGGCAACGCAGGCCGAAGCCTTGTTCTTCCAGCGGCGCTACCCTGGCCTAGCTGCAAGGAATGGCGTTGGCTATCTGGCGCAGTCACTGAACAAGGTATGTTGCACAATGTCATACTTGATGTGCACTGTCTTTGTTGTGTTGCACATTACTATTCCTGTCTCGTTGATACTTGTGCACTATGCAGTAGATAATGCTGGGACATGATTGCTGCCTGCTCAAGATAGCTTTCGCAGTGGGCGAGGTTGATCATTTGGGATGTTGGCATACACATTATAGGCCAAAAGCACGAACATGTACCGATAAGTATGTTTGATACTACGCTTGTCTGGCTTCCAATATAATAGCTGTGAAGTTTCTTCTTCTTTTGTCCTGTGTATATATGTGTGTGTATGTGTGCATGTGTGCATGTATGCGTGTGCACACATGTTGGTGTACTGTGTCTAGCTTCTTATGCATCACATTCGCCAGTGCTTGCCCGAGCTACGGACACGTATCAACATAATGGTGTCTCAGTACCAGCAGCTGCTCAACACACTGGGCCAGGCTATTGATGACAAGGTACAGATGGGATGATGGATGCATGAATACGTACAAGTGTGTGTGTGTGTGTGTGTGTGTGTGTGTGTGTGTGAGAGAGAGAGAGAGAGACAGACAGACAGACAGACGGACGGACGGACGGACGGACAGACAGACAGAGAAAGAGAGTGTGTGTGAGAAAGAGAAAAAGAGAGAGAGAGTGTGTGTGTGTGTGTGTGTGAGAGAGAGAGAGAGGTCAGGTGTGTGTGTGTGTGTGTGTGAGAGAGATAGAGATAGAGAGAGGAGTTCTGGTATCATCGTATGTGAGTAGCGCAAACTGAAGATGCCTTGTTCAGCACACGATGCATCAACACCGAGTTTCTTTCGCATAGAGGTTTTTTCTTCAGCAGTGGTTGGAAATGAAGATAATTTTGCGTGTCATCTGTAGTCGTGCTGCTTGACGTTGCAATGCTTGCCTGCTCGTTGGTTGTGTGTGCGTGTATATCCCACCGGGTTGTGCCCACAACAGCTGACTTGATGCTGGGCAAGTGGTGATGTTAGAGCATGCATGGCGGTGATGAGTGCAAGCCTTTGCCTGATCCATCCTTGCTCAACTCTGAACTGTAACGTACTCACCGTCCGTTGTTCATGCTCTTTCTGACTGGTGTCACGTTAGTTCACTCCGTGCCTGGGACATGATGACAGGAGCTGATTCATTACATTCACTTGCTGTAACGGCAGAGTGGCTGTATTGCTCATGTTATTGTGCTCTGCTTCCTTCTGGCTAGCTTATTCACCTCATTTTACTCTTGAGGTCATGCTCTGGGCCAGTTAATGTGTTTATAAGAGGCTGTCCAGTATAATCATCCTGTTCTATTATCGCATGCAAAATGTCTACTTTAATTGAAGTGCATGTTTGTAATCCTGTTATTCTCGTAACTTGCTGCTCAGAGTCAAGTCGTTCTTCAAATCATCACCAAGTTTGCCTCCACGTACTGCTCTGTGATTCAGGGAACGTCGCATGACATTGAGACTGCAGAGCTGTAAGTGTGGCTTGCTTGACTTCACCATTGTGATGTGCTTAGCGTTCTTCACTGACAGCTGGGAATTCGTTATTGGCTTTCAAATAATTTGGCTTGCAGTTTTGTGGTGTTTTCATTGATTACAGATTTTGAGTTGGGTGATGGAGAATGAAAGAGTTTTCTTTAGCACCTTTTCTATACTTGTATAGCATGTGCCTCTTGATTACCCGTGGGTTTTGTGTCGCTGTTTGCGTTTAGGTTTTGTGTCGCTGTTTGCTCTTCTTGTTGTCTTATTTGTGTGCTGAATTCTCTCTTCCATCATACCATTGTGTAGGTGTGGCGGCGCACGGATATGCTACATTTTCCACGAGACCTATGGGAAAACGCTCGATGCTGTTTCAGCTCTCGATGGCTTGAGCACCGCAGATATCCTCCATGCTATCCGCAATGCAACGGTACGAGGAAATCCACTGCTGTGTTGCAAGATACTGCAAACCCTACATTAGATAACCACCTTATAGAAGAGAAATCCCCTGTTATGTAACTTATGGTTTAACCTGGTGGCCTGGGATTGTTGCTCGAGTATGTGTACTTCAGTATTCGTCTGCTGGCATGTATCGGTACTCGTTGTGATGTCTTATTGATATCATCTGGGTCGAAATGTGTATTTAACATACTCCACCCTGGCATGATCGTGCTCTGTAGCATACTCCATCCTCGTATGAGCGTACACTGTAGCATACCGGTATTCCAGCCAGGCAGGAACGTACACATACGCTGTTGTGTAGGTGGAATTAACATTATAACGTTACATGAGCACGTGATCCATTACACTGCTTTCACATTGCATGTCATCCCCCGATCAGGATTTCGCTACTATGGATTGCCACTGTGCTGTGCTGTGCTGACTACACAAACCTGCCCATTGAGTGATGTCAGTTGTCCTTGTGCACCACTGGCGTCCACATTGGTGTCTAACCTTCGGCCAGCACAACTAACTGGCAGAAATGTTTTTGTTTTTAATTGCGTGTCCTTGTTTGACGGATGCAGGGTCCTCGGTACTCCTTGTTCATTCCCGAGATTGCGTTTGAGCTGCTGGTGAAACGGCAAATCCGGCGTCTGGAGGATCCCAGCTTACGCTGTGTTGAGCTGGTCTACGAAGAGCTGCAGAGGATTATCCAGTACTGCAGTACTCAGGTATGTGTGAATGTTGTTAGGATAGCTGCCAGTACATGCATCTGCAATACGTGTCTGTATTCGTATGCAATGCATAGTAGTTACCGCTGTTGCTTTTATTACGAATGTATTTTTGTTGAACCATGGGCCTTAGTTTGCTGGTTTTCTTGACTTCCTTCTTTTGAAATAGCTCTTATGAAAATACCTGTGGGGTCTGGAAACCTGTGTTGATGTTGTCATTGTGTTCCGTTGCTATTGTTTCTGCCGACAGATGCCAGAGCTTAGGCGTTTCACTCACTTCCACGACAAGCTGGTGGACGTTGTCACCCAGTTGCTGCGCAGATGCTTGTCTCCAACTAACACCATGGTGGAGAACCTGGTCGCCATTGAGCTGGCCTACATCAACACCAACCACCCAGACTTTGCTGGCGGCGCGGCTGTATTGTCCGATCTAGTTCGCAAGGAGGTAAGGCAAGGCATGACTGTAAACCATTGCAGCTGCACTTCAGCCTAGCGGAGTTTGTCGAATTGGAATGTGAGATTCCCGTGAGCCCCAGGTAGCTTAAAAAAGCTATTGGGCAAAGGCACGGGCAATCATATTCGGAGAAAGACTTCACAATCATCTTCAGCTCAGTGTATGTTCTCCACCCTTGAAACTCTTGCAGTGAAAGTTCTCTTAGGTTGGTCAGGTTTTTTGTTTACCTTTCAAAGACTTGCTACAGGTGGCATTTGATGCCTGGAAGTATTTTAGTATGTTCAGGCACCCAAGTGCAGTGCACACAGCGCCCCATATTGCACTGTTGTGTTCCAAGTGGCTGATTTTAGTTGCCTCTTGACTGTTTGCCTTGTGTATTGTGTGTTTGTTCCAGGACCGTGACTCCATTCCCCCAGCCTCGTCTGGTGCAGCATCGTATCAAGTGCCGACCACGGCTGTAACGGATCACACCGTACGTGCTTCATGGTCACCTTACCCTTTCGCACATTTTAAAGTTTTCAGTTTGCACTGACCCGTGATGTACTCTGCGTATTGACTGTTTTCTGGTGGATTATCTATCATGTGTAGTGCTTGTACCATGCATGTTCTCTAGGTTTACTTTGTTTAGCTGTTATCCGTCACTTTGGTGATGTCATGTAAATCAGGATCCTATTTTCTCTCTCTCTCTCTTGCTCGCAGCATTCAGATGTCTTCTGTTTCGGTGTTTATTCTTTTCAGGACTCCTCGTCTCCGACAACGTCCAGCACTAACCACACTGATGGCGGTGCTGCTGCCGGCGGAGGAATTTTCGGATCCCTGTTTGGCAAGCGCTCCGCAGAACCGACGTCGGGTGCGGCCAGCAGCGGAGAGGGACGCCATTCGAACCACAGCCCCGTGCACCCGGGACTGGACTCACGGTCCATGAGTACGAATGTCGACCGAGCAATGCATTCTGATGTAGGTCGTGCTGCCCTGGTTGTATCGATTGCCTGTGCATGCATCTTAGCTCTCACTCTGCAGTAACTAACTCTTGTGTTCCCCATTCCTAGCTTTTCATGCTTTATTATCCATATTGATTTTACTCCAATCAATATGAAAGAATACGAAGATACGAAGTCTGAAGAAGATGTTGAACGGTCTCTGCTGGGATGGTGGCCACACCATAGCTCAGTAGTTAGGGCATCGCCGGCTACAAGCGAAGGTCCTCGGTTTGTGTCCTGGTGGTGACAGTCACTTTTTTCTTCAGATTTTTCCCGTTTGCATCTTTCCCTCAAGCCAGTGAATATTAAAAAAATACGAAAGATATTTGATTTTTGTTTTCTGTCTGGCGTTGTGTTCCTAGGTACAGTGTGTTCAGCGTCAGGCTGCGAAAGCTGCACTCAAACCCAGGCAACGCATGGAATGTGAACTAATTGGTAAGCCCCGCCGATAAACATGCGCGCACGCATGCGCACACACACACACACTCATTACTGGTGTACAACTCCCAAAGTATGGATATTTGTGTCTTCATCAGGAGAAGAGGGAGGGGGGGGGGGGGGGACCAGTTCTTCATCCAATTTTAAGATCGCTGGAACGACAAGGCTTCGTACACTATTGGGTCTCATTCACAACTATGATGGGTATTCTAGCTCCCCTTCTTCCATCTGAGTGCTGTCTTGTATTATTCCATTATGCACCGGCCTCAGATTTAAAGCATATTGTGTGTGCATGCAGAATTGTCTAATTGAATGAGTTGGGCTGGCGCCTGTGCTCTCTGGCCAATGAGAAACTCTTGAGTTGGCATTGCAATGCGGGTGTTGTTAGACTGTCCTGTAACTTAGGGAAGGACACTGTTCATTCTCTCTCTCTCTCTCTCTCTCTCTCTCTCTCTCTCTCTCTCTCTCTCTCTCTCTCTCTCTCTCTCTCTCTCTCTCTCTCTCTCTCTCTCTCTCTCTTTCTCCTCCCTGTCTGGTTTTGCCTTCCCTTAGAAAACTTGATAACATCCTATTTCTCGATCGTCCGGAAGACAATACTCGATTGGTAGGTTTGTGTGCCGTATTGCAATGGGATTGTGTGTAATTTTTTTACTGTGCTATGACAAAACGAAACCGGAGTCTGTGCGTCTGTTACATGCGAAGTAGTGGAGTCGGTCGGTCACAGAACGGTATGAATGTGTAGTTTTTTGGTGTGTTCATTGCTGCAACATCTCACGGCAATGAACTTTTAGACTGGACACCCCTCTGACACGATTTTCTTACCAATAGGATGGCGCAATGTAGGCACTGTACGAGTGTGAAACTCAGCGTTCTAGCCCTATTGCCCTGTTGTATGAGCAAGCTCTATCTGACGGTGTTGGACACTCTTCGGTTTGTACTCACCTCATCTACTGCATTGCAGATGCTGTACTATCATTATGTTAGGCTGTAGACCACTACCGTGCTACAGTCATTGTTGTCGTCTTGCCTCAGCATTCATGTTCACTGCCTGTCTTCATCTTCTTCCCTTTCCTACCCCTGCAGTGTACCAAAGACGATCATGAACTTCTTGGTCAACCATGTACAAGACAATCTGCAGAGTGAACTGGTCAGCAAGCTGTACAAGGTGAGCTGCTGCACATGTGTGTGCATGTGTGTGTGTGTGTGTGTGTGTGTGTGTGTGTGTGTGTGTGTGTGTGTGTGTGTGTGTGTGTGTGTGTGTCCCATATGGTGCAGTGGTATGTGCAGCGATTTCCAATCGATAGGTTGTGGGTTCGATTCCCAACGATTATGGTCACACACGTCTTTCTTCTCTTTCTCAGACTCCTCCTGACTTTTCTTTCATTCTCCTGGGTGGTTACCAACAGCCAGTGTATGTAATGCCGGAGTATGTGGTGTGATGTGTGTGCGGAAAAAAAGAAAAGAAAAAATGAAAAAGACCAAAAAGTAGGGATTCACTGGCCAGAAAAAGCCACTTCATAGCTGTGTGGTGTAGACCAGGCTGAATAGTGGCGGTCAATTCTTCAGCCTTGCAAGCTGTTGAATGGTGCAATCCCAGCACAAGCTGCTATGGCTCCTGCTGTAGCATCGCTATCATCGCCTCCGGCGATGGGCGTCAAATGGTGTGTGTGTTTGTGCATGTGTGTGTGTGTGTGGTGGGTGGGTGTGCGCATGCGTATGTGTGTATCAAGACCCATGTGACCTATCATTCTAATAGAGCTGAAGTTGATTACAGGATAGCCGATTTCCCTATCGCTAAAAATATGGTTCTATGAAACCTCTACAGCTGCGGTTTCAAATGGTTGTCTATGCACAAATGCATGTGCATAGACATCCACTGTGTGTACTGGTGTCATGGTGGTGTAATGTGATGGTGTGTACATGTGCTGGAAATAATATTCTTGAAATCTGTCTTTTCTTGTTATCCGATTTACAGGCGGAGGAATTTGATGAGCTTTTGTCCGAGAGCGAAGAGCTTGCACAGCAGAGGCGAGAAGCAGCGGAGATGCTGGAGGTAAAGAAAAAAAGAAGCTTATCTCTTTTCCGTGATCCGCTACAGTACTTGGTGTGTTGTGCAATTCACTTTGTGGCTCATAAACCCAGAGATATTCTCGAAAGGCAACTAACTGTCTTGAACCATACTCAGATTTACTTCGATGACCATTCAGAAGAATACCATCACAAGCAGAACTCTGGAAAAACAACAACTGTGCCTACGCTCCAATGAACTATATAGCAAGAGCGGCGGCCACATCTAACACCCTGCCTCTACACCAACACCTAGCACATACATGTAGATAAGAAGAGCGCGTGATGACGAATAAGGTGCTAAGTGCTAGCATAGAAACAAGGCGCCAGACGTGGCGCGTACAGGCAACGATTTAGCAGAGCATGGAGAGGAAAACTGTTCAGCAACATTCAAAGAAGCAGAACGAGAACGAATAATACTTTAATTGAGGCTACCTCCGTAACATTCTCCTCTTCCTCGATATGAGACAACGTGACCAGATCGAAATAAAACAAAATAAATAGTACCTTACTAGCTCCACCACTAAGAACCCAACACCGTGCACTTAACAAAGCAAGTCCAGGTGGCTAGACAGCAGGTCCCCCGAAGCGGCGGCCAAGCAGCTGGGTAAAGATATAGCAATACCGCTGATTAATAATAATAAGAAGATAGAGGGCATGAAACGATTTGCAGAAGACAGACAGCAGAAAAGCTAGAGTGTCCCGTCCATCACTCTGGCGCATACTCCAGTGGGCACAAGCGGTTGATGGGTCGCACAAGAGTACGATCACCCACCTGCACCTTGGCAACACGTACTCATTCATCCTTCCCGGGGTAGACTTCCAGAACCCGAGCCAAGGGCCATTTACGCCTAGCGGTGTCTGGAGACAGCAACAGCATGACATCACCAACCTTCACGTTGCGTTGGTCTGCCGTCCATTTGACCCGCTTGCTGAGCTGAGGCAGCCACTCCTGGATCCAGCGACGCCAGACATGCCCAAGCAGCTCCTGAATGCGTTGCCATCGCTGACGCGGATGATCAGACTCCGGTAGGACAACTTCTCCAAGTCTCCCGTTCAGAAAATGATTCGGGGTGAGGGGCAAGTTGTCGTTGGGGTTGCTTGATATGGCAGTGATCGGGCGAGAGTTGATCAGATCCTCTGCTCCGGCAAAGGCGGTCAGCAGATCCTCGTCGGTGATGTCACTGCCAGACAGAATGTGGTAAATAGCACGTTTGGCTGCCTTCACCATAATCTCGAACACGCCACCGAAATGAGGTGCTGCTGGAGGGTTGAATGACCAGGACACACCATGATGTGCGGTGCCCGTCTGGACTTTGGCTTGGTCGATGTTGCGAATGAGGTCCTTCAGCTCCCGAACTGCACCAACAAAGTTGGTGCCATTGTCCGATATGACTTGATCGGGAAGGCCGCGCCGGCTCACGAACCGGAAGAAACAGTTGATGAAACTAGATGTGTCGAGTGAGAATGCGAGCTCCAGGTGTACAGCGCGCGTCTCCAGACACGTGAATACACACAGATAGCGTTTTGTTCTGGCCCGACCGCGTCCCTGCATGGTGAGGAAGGGGCCGGCGTAGTCGACGCCCACGCGGCTGAACGCACGGTGAGAGGGCACGATCCGACTGACCGGCAGCGGTGCCATTCGCTGCCCAGCTGGCTTGCTCCGGTACCGGCGACAGACTGCGCACTCCTGTTCCCACTCGTGGACGGCCTCCCGTGCGACGATGACCCAATAGCGGGCGGCGAGCGCAGACAACGTTGCGTTCGTCCCCGCAGCGTGCTTGCCCTTCTCGTGTTGGAACCTGATGAGCATCTTGGTCACGGCATGCTTCCGCGGCAGGATGATCGGATGGACAGCGTCTCGTGGCAGGAACTCCGCATACTGCAAGCACCCTTCACAGCGTAGAACACCATCGTCGTCAAGAAATGGACATAGCTTGGCCAGCTTACTGGTAGCATGCACTGCTTTGCCTTTCCTCAGGAGGACTATCTCAGCAGCGAACGCATCACGCTGCGTGTTCCGAACGACGTACAGCTCTGCGTCAGCCAACTCAATCGGGGTGAGCTCTCCTGCCAGGCGATCCTCTGCTGCTGCACGGCAGTTCGAGATGAAGCGCCGGACCCATGTGAGCGTACGGATGGTCTTCTGCCAGTCTAGCCACTTTGCTGGGTCAATGATCCAATCCTGCTCGGGTGGTGCATCGTTGGCACTTTGGACATCTGCATGATACGTTTGCATGTCCTGCGAGCGGTTGCGTGGCAAACCTTTGACCTCCTGCCGAGCGCCGGAGCTGGGCTGAAGCGTAGGGCTGGCAGGCCATGGCTCGTCGGTTGACAGGAATGCGGGCCCAGTCCACCATAGGTCCGATGATGTCAGCACTGCTGCAGTACACCCACGAGAGACCAGATCTGCGGGGTTCTGGTCAGTGGTCACATGCCGCCATTGCTCTGGCTGTGTGAGACGACGAATCTCAGAGACGCGATTGGCCACGAATGTCTTGAACTGCCGACTGTGACCATGGATCCACCAGAGGACGTTCATGCTGTCAGACCACAGATAGACATCCTGCATCTCGAGAGCACGGCTGACGACGGCTGCCAAACGGGCTGCCATGACGGCGGCTATCAGCTCTAGTCGTGGGATGCTCACCGCTTCCAGCGGGGCGACTTTAGACTTAGCTGCAACGACTCGGCATGTAGCTCCACTAGGGTCCTTGGAAATGATGTAGGCGACAGCACCCATTGCCTTCTCGGAGGCATCTGCGAATACGTGCAGCGACGACACACCGTCAGCTGCCATGAGTGGTCTTGGAATGCGTAGCGTCTGCAGATCCCGCGCATCAGCAATCCACTCCTTCACCAGCTTGTCCACAGAGGGCTCCAGTGGGTCGTCCCAGGTCGTGCCTCGCAACCACAGTTCCTGGATGAGCATCTTGCCTCGGATGATGTACGGCGCCAGCAGACCCAGCGGGTCAAAGACGGATGCTACCTGTTGCAGCACGCTCCGCTTGCTGAACTCCTGGCCCGAATCCGGTGGGATGGCAAAACTGAAAGCGTCGCTAGCAGCTGACCACGAGATGCCTAGCGTCTTCACTCTTGGCAGCTCCCCTGGTGACAGGTCGATGGAGCGTCCATGTTCTGACTCAGGTATCACTGCCAGAAGCTCGGTCGAGTTTGAGAGCCACTTCGTCGGGTGCATGCCGGCCGACTCCCACACCTTCACAAGAGACTTGTAGAGTGCGATGCCATCAGCGACGGTTGGCACGGAATCAAGCGTGTCGTCCATGTATGTGGACTTGTTGACTGCCTCAGCCGCACGTTCATCCGTACTGGTGAGCACCCTCGCATGCTCTTGGGAGACGAACTGAGCGAGGAATGGTGATGAGGCGAGTCCGAATACCACACGCTGGAACTCATACACTGCAGGCTGCGCATCGGCATCACAGTTGCGCCATAGGAATCGTTGGTCGGATTTGTGCACACCAATCTGCAGGTATATCTGCTTGATGTCACAGGCAATAGCAACAGGATGCTTGCGGAACCGCAGGAGCACATCGCAGATGTCCCGTTGCAGCTTCGGCCCCTTGTTGAGGAAGTCGTTCACTCCGACGCCTTGGAACTGCGCCGACCCATCAAACACAATCCTCACTTTCGTTGTCTGCTTGTCCAGACGGACCACCGGAAAGTGAGGCAGGTACCAGATGCTGTGTGGTCGTGGTTCCTCCTTCGGCACACGGCGGATATAGCCCTTTGCCAAGTACTCCTGGATGATGGCGCTGTACTTGGTACCCAGACCGTCCGTTAGCAGCAGCTTCCGCTCGGTGCCAATCAGTCGTTTGCGTGCCATGGCGAAGTTGTCGGGCAGGACCGGTGGTGTTGTCTTCCACGGAAGGCCCACATGATACCGACCGTCGCTGAACGCCAGAGATTCCCGTGTCTGTGTGAGCAGTTTCTCCTCCGCCGGTGACAAGTGTGGCAAGTCGGCTACGGCTAACTCCTCGACGTCCCAGAAGCGACGCAGCAGCTTACTGATCTCATTGCTGCCGAGCTGCAGCTGCGCATGGTACGCATGCCCCATACGCGAACTGCCTGGGCTCGCCCGTACCGGCCCCACACAGGTCCATCCTAGCGGGGTGAGCCGTGCGACTGGTTCACCAGGCTTACCAGTCACCTCGTGCAAGGACTGGTGCGCTGCGATACAGTCCAGGCCGAGCAGAACGTCGACCCGATCAGGCTTGGCGGTGGGAGGGAAACGGATCCCTTTGAGATGTGGCCACGTCGATGCGCTGCGGCGCCAGTTGACTGGCTTCAGGCGTCCTGTTGGGTGCCGCACTGTCCAAGCATGGAGGTCTGTGCTGAACACGCCGTTGACACTTACTACGCTGCACGACACATGCACCGACTGAAATGTACTCGGTGTTCCGTCCAACGTGTTGACCGTGATGCTCTGCAACTCCCCGTGCAGACCAAGTTCGTGTGCTACGCCCTCACTGATGTAGCTCATGGTGCTGCCATCGTCCAACAGTGCATTGACGTGAATGCTTGTGTCGCCGTGCTTGATGGTGACCGGTATCGTCCTCAGGCTGATGGACACGTCGGTGCTCTGGGAGGCGTAGCACTCCTCTTCCGTGGACTGAGAACCCTCCGTGACGACGGAGCAGAATGTCTGCTGCTCTGTTTGACTGGATGACTGTTGGGTGCTAGCTGTGTTTGGCATAGCGCGTCCTGCCCGACGTCCCGAGACAGAGTTCGCTGCTGGTGTCTGTGTGGACGGGCGCGCCACGCTGCTAAACACAGGGCCTCTGCTCTGTGTGGCGTGCAGAAAGCGGTGGTGGAGCTTCGTGCACCCGTCCAAACCACATGGCCGACTCCGCGTGCAGTCGCATCCATTGTGGCCGACATCCAGGCAGCGGAAACACACACCTGAATCCTTGGCAATGCGCCATCGCTTGTTCACTGTCGCAGCTTTGAAGGATAGACACTGCCACAGCTTGTGTTCACCTTGGCACACGATGCACTTTTGTGAGTTGGCTGCCGGCTGGCTGCTGGTCACGAACGTGCTTGGTCGAGGCGACCGGTGGACCTTTGTTGGCTGTGGCGGCTCTGCCTTACTCACGGGACTCAAGCCAGCTTTCGTCTCCGCAGCGGAGACCATGAACTCTGCTTCCTGGGTACAGTACTCAAGCAGCTCTTCTACCGACTCAGCCTTAGCTTGTTCATGCCGCCACCGGTGGTAGCGGGTGATCAGCTGCTCGTCCAGCTTCTTGAGAAGAGTCAGGTAGAAGGTTCCGGCCGCCAGCTCAGTAGCTCGGCCCGAGTCCTTCAAGTTAATGACGGCGACGGCCAGCAGTTCCGAGAACCGCTCCAGGTCTCTCGGGTGCTCCTTCCGCACGGGTTTGAGGGCCTCAATTTCCTCCAGATGGATGGCAACTCGGCGCCTCTCTCCGCCATACTTTCGGTGCAATAGGGTCTTGGCTGCATCATACGCAGCGATGGTGTACCCGAATCGGTCAATGGCTTTCAACGGCTCACCCTGGACATACTGTCTTAGTCGAAGCATCTTGCATTCCGCGGTTAGCGGTGCCTTGTCCACACAGGTGGAAAACGCTGCCCACCATGACTCGAAGCGCCGTTTATCGCCATCGAATGTGGGTATCGTGATTTTCTTCATGCTCGCCCATGGCCCGATGTCAGCTGCTAGTGGTCGTCCACCCGTCAGTGGAGGTTGATACATATGGCTGCTCGAGGACCCAGTCGATTGGGGAGCCATGGATGTGTTGGGGACTGTCACAGCGGGGACGACCGTTGATGCACCTCCAGCTGCACCTCCAGCTGCAGGGACCATTCTAGGGGGTAAGAACACACTCACTGCTGGTCTCAATCTGGACTGAGTGCTGGCAGTGGACTGGTGGCTCTGACTAAACTGAACAGACTTCTTGGTCAGCTGGGCCGTTCCCAGTGTGGTGTTGCTGACGCTGCTCCTCTTGGTGGGCTGACTGACTGTGCCTGGCATAGTACTACTGGCAGTACCATCATTAGCACTGGCCACTGACACACTGCTACCACTGGAACCGGTCAATGGCGCTGATGCACTGCCATTGCTGGTCTGATCAGCACTAGAGGTGCTGGCAGTAGATGGTGTTGGAACCAGGGGTGGACTTGTGACACCTTGACTCTCATGAAAGGCCAATGCACTTAGTCTACTAGGAGAAGTCTCCACGCCAGATTCCACCAGCCCAGAGCCAGCAGACCCAGAATACAGCATTGACCTGAAACTGGCCAAAGACAGACCGCTCCGCACCCACCTCCGTCAAGTGATCTGGCGTCATCATTGGAGCTGAGTACCTCGCCGTCGAGTACTGGCTGTATCCCAAGCCATGACCAGCTCCAAACCGCCCACCAACACTAGCGCTGTACGTGGCTTCTTCCAGTGCTCTGTTCACAGCTGCGCTGTACTTCTCCTCAAGCTCTTCCAGCTCCGCAACCAGCTTCCTCCGTTTCGACAAGTCTCCGTCTCCAGAACACAGTCCCAGGAGATCGCCCACGACGCCTGCTGCACCAGAGTACGCGTGTTCCAGATATCCAAGGTCGTTATCACCAATCCCCTCTCCGTTCACTATCCGATTCAGCAAACGTCTTCGAATGTTGGTGAAATTGGCCTTGGCATCGATCTTCATCGTTCTCAGGCATTCTTCGCTGAACGCCGGTTCTTCATCATCATATTCTTGTTCTTCGTCATCAATATCGGAAACTCCAAAATCCTTCACCGTGCCCTCTGACTGCTGAATGCTGCTTGAACCGCCACTACGGGGGACCTGCTGTTCGTCCGCCAAACCTACGTCCGCCCCGACTTGGTCCGTTCCTTGCAGACTCTCGTCACTTGCCACTGCCAAAGAACTCTTTGTTTCCTTCACCGTGCCCTCTGACTGCTGAATGCTGCTTGAACCGCCACTACGGGGGAACCGCTGTCCGTCCGCCAAACGTACGGTGACTTGGTCCGTTCCTTGCCGCAGACTCTCGTCACTTGCCACTGACAAAGAACTCTTTGTTTCCGCCATGGTTGACATTCAAAACCATCCTCTGCTACCAAATAATGTGGCTCATAAACCCAGAGATATTCTCGAAAGGCAACTCACTGTCTTGAACCATACTCAGATTTACTTCGATGACCATTCAGAAGAATACCATCACAAGCAGAACTCTGGAAAAACAACAACTGTGCCTACGCTCCAATGAACTATATAGCAAGAGCGGCGGCCACATCTAACACCCTGCCTCTACACCAACACCTAGCACATACATGTAGATAAGAAGAGCGCGTGATGACGAATAAGGTGCTAAGTGCTAGCATAGAAACAAGGCGCCAGACGTGGCGCGTACAGGCAACGATTTAGCAGAGCATGGAGAGGAAAACTGTTCAGCAACATTCAAAGAAGCAGAACGAGAACGAATAATACTTTAATTGAGGCTACCTCCGTAACACACTTGTTGTGCAGCAGTTGTCTGCTGAGTGCTCAACTTGGTCTTTGTGGAAGTCAGGAGGATTACCTGGTACCAAGAGCACATGCTACCCCCCCCCCCCCAGAGTGTATATCACTATCTGTACCATTCTGACGGAATTTCAAGTTTACAGTCAACTTCGCTAATAACGACTGCGGCTATAACGACAATTCGCGAATAACGGCAGAATTTCCATGCCCAGAGCAAAGTCCCGTCTAACTGTATTACCGTATTATCTCTAATATAAGCACAGTCTCCAATAATAGCACGTCTCCAATAATAGCACGTCTCCAATAGTAGAACACCTTGGGGCGGCATTCAAAGAATAAAGTGCTCAGTCTCCATTATAAGCACACTGTGTAAATTCATTATCTGTACCGGCGAAAAAAACCCTGAAATGTGTGTGTCTGACATGGATGCAACATGCTTCTGAAATGAGGTTGAAATAATAATGGAACAGTCTCCAATAAAGGAACGTCTCCATTAATAGCACGGGGCGGAGGTACATTGAAAAATAAAGGACCGTGCTTATATTAGAGATAATACGGTACGTATAATGAGACTTCGGGTATAAGGACACTTCGCGAATAAGGACCCTTTTCTAATGCCCCGCCGAGTTCGTTATACGCAAAGTTGACTCTACGTCATTTTCATGATGCAATGGGCAGTGAACGCATAATTATTATGATTATCAGATGTATCCTGGACCAGTGGTGGACACATCCCCATTTGATGCAGTGCAAGGAAACACATGTGATGCGCTGACACCCAGTGCAAATGCAATGACGTCAACTTGAAATGCATGACAAAAAAAGGAATGCACGTGGTCATTATTGACTTCTGGCAGCATGCGTAGTCACTTAAAAGTTCTTTTTTTCTGCTTGGTTTTGTTGTTGTCATGTTGCACACAGGCTCTGCGTCGTGCCGCACTGGTGGTGAGTGAAATACGTGATGCTCAGCTGTGGTAGGAATTGCTCAGGCCATGTAGCAGCGGCATCTATTTTTTTAATTTTATTTCCTTGGCGTACCGCCATGGCTTCTAGAAGCCCTAGATCCCGACAACAGCAGTTTGTATTTGCGAAGCCACCTATGTGTCTGGCAAGCACTATTCCACTGTCTCGTCAACTGTGCAATATCGCTGTGTGTGTGTGTGTGTATGATAATGCAAGGCTGGGCCACTGCTAATCATCTCTGTTTCTTCTCCGTCTTGTCGTCCCTTTATTATTTTGAGAGACTGTACATTGAGCGAGATCTGGACACTATTTGCTTGCATTCCCACTGCCGTTCTGCACACACATGGCACGTGGCCTCCAGCCATGCACACTGATCAGCTCGAACACGCTCATACCTGGACATATTTACCCCCAACAAAGGTAACAAGAGACCGCTGCATGGACATACTTTCGAATTTTTTTCATCCCACTTCACAGAATGTCATGAAACCCTTGCTTTGGTAGCATATTTTTTAGTAATTTTTTTCATAATCGTGGCAAGTTTCACGAGTGAGTGATAACACTCTGGTCATAAGTCTGCATGATTAAGCGCAACGTCCCTCTTTGCATAGGTGCAGTCATGCTCTAATTGTTATTGTCGCCATGTCTATTTTAGTAGAGTACATGAGGATGGTTTTGAGTTCTCCCATCATAGCGGCCTGCAGGTTTACTTTAGCCAAGCCATGCTGCCCAGGCTCTCTTCCAATGGGTAGACATGTACACCGTATAGCATGTCCACCTGCTTTGGACGACGTCACCAACTCCTCTCACATGCATCGCCAGTTTGCATGGCAGAGTACTCGTATAGTATCGTTGGTGCTGTTGTCTGTGTGTGCATGCATGTCACTGTGTGTAGGGTGTGTGACTGCGCACAAAAGGTGCAGTATCATGCTGTCAATAGTTCATGGGGGTTATGAGCTCTTGATGCTATGCAAGCTTTGCCGAGAGACACACTGGTAACCGAGTACAGTGTACCCCCATGCTTACCCACCATTCAGTTACCGACTCGGTTACCCGTGCCTTCACTTGTCCCCAAATTCCTCGTGAACTCGTGTTCTGGGAGCGCATCAGACGAAGTATACACTGTTCTGATCGAGCATCAAGCTTTTAAAGAATGATTGAAATATTGTTACCAGCACTGATACTTCTTTCACCACAAATCAACATGCCATAGCAAAACTAATAAAATAAAAACTCAAGTGAAGATCCTAATCGCTAGCACCACTGGGCGTCGCTTGTTCTACTCCCTTCCGTCGCCGCCGAACTCGTTTCTTCTTCTCTAATGGTGCTTTCGAAGACGCCCGACCGGCCTCTGTCATGGTTGTCAGTCTGGGTTTCTTCTTCAAGCAGGACATCGGGTTAGGACCTTTCCGGTGCTTTCTCTTCATAGTGGTTCCACTTGCTGCCGGTTCTTCACCTGCTTTCAAGCGCCGGACAAACTGCTGCTCCGCGACGGACCCTGCCAGCTTGGACTCCACGACCTGCACAGCAAAGAGGCATGGGAAGCCAAAGAATTCTAGGGGAGAAATAGAATGTTCTAACCACATGATGATGGCATGCTGGCAATAAATAAAATGGATACATACATGTAGCACGCATCCGTAGTCTCGGTATGCAAGTCAAGAACTACCTATCCGCTCATGTGGGACGCCACCATGTACCACCCCATGATTAGGCGTCAGATGTAGCTCCTACACAGTGGGATACACCGCATCCAATAGTTCATTGTTCCAGGAGGTACATCTCCTAGAGAGATATTCAACTTGTGCAGATCACATACAATGCAGCTCACCAGCATCGAGAATGCTGTACCTGCTACTGCAGTACATGTACTTACCCGATCTGCTGCGTGCATGGAGGCTTCCGCTGGTTTCTCCAACATGATGGTGTTGTGGGTAATCAGTAAAAGAGGTACACCTGTTGCGAGCAGTGGAGTAGAGACACAGAGTTGTAATGTCACCACATGCTTTGGAGACCGAGAATGACAGCCCTTAGCCGATACAAGCTTTGTTCCTCACTTTGTTCCAATTCATGAGCGCCTACCACTGCACCAGCCATACTCCCAGATCATGCATGAAATACAGTACAAGGCTAATATAGATCATTTTTCAAGCACACACACACACACACACACACACACACACACACACACACACACACACACACACACACACACACACACACACACACACGACCAGTAAACTGAGGGCCGATGAGCCTAAGTTCACTTGTACAGTACAACATGTGGGACCCACTTCTCAAAGCCTAGGTCTAGTCTGCAATAGGATCGTGGAGTCTAGCTGTCATGCACTAGACCATGTAGAAAACTTTAGATAAAAAAAGTCGAGACGAATGATGGGCTTCGTGTCAGTGCACTCACTCACCTGCAATTTGCCGTAACCGTTTCCGGAGGTCCATGTCCTGTGTTGCAACTATGTAATGATGGCGATTCTCTTCTCCTGAGGCAGGGCGAGCAGATAGCACAAAGATTGCAGCAAAGTGTACAAGCATAAGGAACTGACAATAACGGCTACACTAACCACACAGAAGATCAGAACAATAATAGTAAAGGCTGTGAGCCATGCATACTACAGGTCGTCCCTCACTAATACATAATCTCTGGGACTTGACAAATGTTATGTACTATGAACGGGGTTTATGTACTAAACGAAAGTGTCCATAACTTGCTTGTGTACCAGAATTTTTCACTTTTTCAACTTTTCTGAGTGTTTCTTGCTACGATGACTAGGGAGCAATATATTCTTGATTTCCTCGATATAACATAAAAATTATTTTATAACGGTCACAGTCAGCGAAGATTCTACAGTTTACATGATACATGCCCAGCCGCGCCTGTACAGTCTGATTTCCGAGTTAATTGCGTCCACAAGTAGAAACTAGAACGCAATGTGCCTCCACTGGAAGGCTGAAAGACCAACAAATTATGTACTATTGAGGTAGGTGGCATGCGGGTACGGAGAAATGTTATGTACTAACGGGGTTTATGTACTAACGAATTATGTACTAACCGACAAAATTTGTATGGAAGCGACCACGTTTCGTCCGGGACTTGAGATTTTCTTATGTACTAACGGGGTTTATGTACTAACCGGACTCGTATTAACGGGGGACGACCTGTAGTAGCGTAGAGCTTATGCAAAATAATGACATCATCATATGCTTTGTATTGAGTGGCAAGCCAGTGCTTGTGATGTCACTCCATGCAGACACTTCAAAGGATGATGTAATTGCCCAACCTACATACTTCGTAGCTCAAAAGTGGGTACAGCAAGGACCCGTTGATGTGCATAACCGTGCTGGGTATAGCGAGTGGTACATGAAGTGCATACCCCTGCTCGGTATAGCGAGTGGTACATGAAGTACATACCCCTGCTGGGTATAGCGAGTGGTACATGAAGTACATACCCCTGCTGCCACACAGAATGCTGCTGTTAGACACCACAACAACATACTGGTCGGGAAACATGCTGGCACAACAACGAACAAAGTCAACGGTGCATACTTCAGGCCTTCCCTTGCCATGCGTGAGGACTAGTACGTACCTATGAGCGATGTAATGCAGTCCGGCGTAGGCTGGGCCTTGGCAACTGTATGACCACAGCGACGCTCGTCGTACTGCTTGATGATCTGCAGTGCACCATTTCCGGCTGAGCCCAATAAACGTAGTTCAATGCCTGCACAGCGCGTTGTCACTGGGAACACAAGTCAAGGGCTCTAACTGAACGCCAACCAGTCGGCTAGCGCGAGAGCAAAACTGCGAACTTAAAGGTCTCCTAAACCAGATTTCAATCCTTGAAACTAGATTGGCAAGCAGATCTCTACTTCTCTCAAATCTGCTTCAAGTACAGTATCAGGGTACAATAATTTCAGATACCAAAGTACTACTTCATTGACATGTTAAATCACACAAAGTACATACAACATAGCACTCTGAGAGTGCTTAGACTTAGAGGCATTCATAGGAAATATAGAGGATACAGCATTGAACCTCTCCACCAAGGTATTTCGGCAGCTGCTCAATAATGTTGATCTTTGCCTTCAGTGCAGCATATGCAAAGCTGCCATCAACTGGAAATATAGAGGAAAAGGCAAAACAAAGGCTCTAGCTGAATTATTCAGCAGTACTAGTAGTAATATTCAGACTTAATATACTTTGAAGTAGAGCAATACAGAGCCAAAAGACTGCATTCATGGCGGCACCAAATTTGCGATCATTAGATTCATTACCAAAGTTAGGATGTTAATTAAGCAACATAAATTTCATGTTAGAGCCCCCCCCCCCTGAAAGTCAAACTAAGTGATGAAATTCGTATTTCGGGCTGGGGTAGTACACAGGATTGTTGCATTGAGACAATTTTAGTACAGTTAGAAGTCAGGACCGTCAGTACATGAACCCACAATTCGTATTTCCACTGCTTTGTGGTATGGAAACGTGAAAGCTCATACATGTATTCCAATTTGCAAACTGAAAATTGTATCTGAACTCAGAAGTGCTGCATTCACTACATAGCAAAGCGACCAGGACTAAAACGTACTAGGCGCGTCCTGCCGATCATGAGCGCTAACACCCATAATGCGTGCTCACTCGAGTCTTAAGGGAGCATCTCATAAGTTCGCATTTTGTTTCTAAACGTAACGCATTTCGAAACGGGGGTAGGGGGTAGCGCCCTTTTCGAATAGAAAAATGACAGTTCGCACATTTTCTCAAAGTGTATGCTGTGCATGTGCTAGATCGCTTCAGATTGTGCTTATGTGTAGATCGACCTGTGTTTGAAGATCAGCTAACCCTTGCACTGCATGCATGCAGGCTACTCAGAGGTGTCAAATGTCACACCAGCCTGATCAAACTGTGTACCTGGCCAGCTTTTACAGCAGTACAGTCATGTACAGCTGTTATGGAGTGTATATGACTGTCTATGTCACTGATTGTACTTGTACCTGTACTCAGAAAATACTACTGACAAGTGACAGTACTGTATGCACTACTAGTAGATCTACTACACTACTATCACTAGCAAAACATTCATATCCATGTACATAAGCATACCATAGCATGAGGCATGGTCATGTACAGTAGATCAACACAGAAAATGTGCGATAAAACTTTCGAATAGAGGGGGGAGGTAGGGGGGTAAAGTCTATTCGAAATGCGTTACGTTTGCAAAAAAATGCGAACTTATGAGATGCTCCCTAACACAACAATCATGTGCATGCGTCTACAGCAGTTTCTGATTTCAATCCCATTCAACTTGTCCTACCTTGAAGATTACCATGCACTAGTATTTTTTTAAATTAGTAAATATCAAGATCCAAACTGTGCTATTCAACTAAAGCAGAAGTAAATGCAATGTGCGTGCTTACACTAAGCTACATTGATACATGCACATGTACTACCATTACACTCAGACGTCTCTAATTGAAATTGTAGAAGACAGATTTCACTGCAATGCCACTTACTGAGAACTTGGTAGGGCTGCCGCAGGCCAAAATTCTGCTGATAAAAAGCGATAATACGCTTTGCTTGCTTCACTCTTTTGACTTTCATGTTTGATGGTACAACGGGATCCACAAAACGTGAATGTAGCCAAACCAAAACTAAACAGAGAAACTACAGTCGGTATAGAGTTGAAGAACAGTAGTACTCAGCTAGCAGGACATGAGAAAGCACTGAACAGTGAAATATTCACAAAACTACTTCTTTGATTCTGAACGTCATTTATAATTTTGTAAACAAACACTGTTCTATGATTCATGTATGAGGCCCGGCGCATACGATGACGTCGATAAGCTAGCGCCGCCATTTATCACCAAGGCAACTTACAGTAGCGTCACACGCAGAGATCAAAACTTTACTTCCTGCAAGATATTCAGGTTCTTCTTGGTCAATGTTCGTGAGTCCTTTGTATTCAAGACTAGAGTTGGAGCGTATCGGTACGGGGCTGAAGAGAGCCATTTGATGGCCGAGGAGAAACTTATTCCGCAGCTGTTCAAGCAGCTTAAGCTCTGCGGAGAGGATGGCGAGCACGAACGGGGAATCAAGATCGCCAATAAAATTTTGGAGTCAGCAGGAGATGATGCTGATGCACTTCGCTGCAAAGTAGTGTCCATGGTGCAACTTGGTCAGTTTAAAGATGCCATTAGTTTTATCAAATCCAGTGGAGGTGATGGTTTCCACGTGGAAAAGGCTTACTGCCACTATCGGTGTCATGAGCTGGATGATGCTTTGGCTATACTGAAGAATGCAAATGGCAACAGTAGCCCTGAGAGGGAATTGCTGGCACAAGTGCTGTATCGCATGGAGCAGTACAAGGAGAGCTATGGTGTGTATGAAGGTCTGATAAGAAACTGTGACGACGACTACAGCGACGAGCGTGAGGCTAACATGGTGGCCATGGGCGCACTGGCTGTATCATCTAGTGGCGGCGTCAGTATGGAGAATACACGCGAGGACACATATGAACTGTGCTACAACAAGGCATGTCGGTTTCTCGCCCATGGCCGAACGAACGACGCAGAGTCGTTGCTCGTCAAGGCACAAGACCTGTGTCGTGAGACCCTGCTGGAAGATGATCCCGACACGACGCAGGAAGACATTGAGGACGAGCTGGCACTATCTCGTGTACAGTTAGCCTTCTGTGCACAGCTGCAGGGCAAGTCGAAGGATGCTATCGATGTCTACAACAGCATCTTACGATCTCGACCAAGTGATGCCGCGCTGGCTGCCGTTGCTGCCAACAACATCGTAACAATTCACAAGGACAAGGATGTGTTTGACAGCCGCAAGAAGATCAAGGTTGCTGCAGCAGAGGGTCTGGAGCAGAAGCTGACGTTGAGCCAGCGCAGAGCTATTGCCTTCAACCGGTGCTTGTTTTACCTGTACACAAACCAGAGTGATAATTTCCGGTCAGCTGTTGCCACGCTGGAAAAGCAGTATCCGTCAGATTTGCCATGCCTGTTGCAGGCCGCACACCTACAGCGCGAGAAGAAATCAACACGATCGTTTCAGCTACTGCAAGATTACGGCAAGAGCCATCCGACCAGCGCCATGCGAGTGCAGCTATCTCTTGCACAGATCCAGTTGTCTCAGGGAAACATTGCCGATGCAGTCGCTACGCTGCAAGGAATTCAGTCCTTGCGCCACCGGCTGGCAATGGTCTCCACACTTGTTTCATTACACACAGAGCTGGGTGACATCACCGCTGCAGGCAATCTTATCAAGGAAGCTGTCTCTGCGGCTGAAAAGACCAGTGCTAGTGAAGCAGGGGATCGCCAGCAGCTTCTTGATTTACTGCAGTTTTCAGCCGGATTCTTCTTAGAGCACAGCCAGCCGGAAGATGCTGTTGCTATGCTGCTCAAGCTGCGACAAGCTGACCCATCTCGTGTATCCACCATTGCTCAGCTCGTCCTTGCCTACTCCTCCTTCAACCCACAGAAAGCCGAGGAGCTTAGCGCTATCCTGCCTGGTCTGTCAGAGCTGTCAGCTGCTGACGCCCTGGATGTGGACAAGCTCGAGTCAATGCTTGGCGTTCGGCAGTCACGCAGGGCAGCGCGTGCCGCGGAAGCAGCCGCGACTGGCGACGCCCTCAGTGGCGATGCACAGAAGAAGAAGTCCAAGGCGAAGAAGAAGAAAAAGAAGCGTCTGCCGAAGAACTTCGATCCTGACATCAAGCCTGATCCAGAGCGTTGGCTGCCACGCTGGGAACGCAGTTCCAACCAGAAGCGCCGTCACCAGAAGAAGAAGGGCATGCAAGTCGGCAAGGGCACGCAGGGATCGGCAGCAGGCGCGTCAGATAAGTTCGACGCATCACTGCAGCCCGCAAAGGCGGATTCGCCTGCCGCAGACGCTTCGCCTTCACCTTCTGCCGCTGCTGCCGCATCTGGTGGCAAGGCAGCATCGACTGCTCCAGCAGCTGCTAAGAAGAAGCAAAAGAAGAAGGGAAAGAGCAAGTGGTAAACACCACATGGATGATTTTGTACTGGTCTCGGACCGTTTCGTGTACATTTATTTGACAAGAAATCATTCTTTTGTTGTCTGATAATTGATATACTGCCTTTGCTGTTATCAAGAGCTTCCTCAGGGCTGTACATATTCCTGGTATCAACACTCATGCATAAGAGTACATCTACCGGTACTCTTCGTCTTGCTTGTATCGGGTATACTGTATTGGTGTTGCCCTCCCATCACTCATCAGCTGCACTGCATGGCCCAGTCGATGTCGAAGCTAGTCGTGTAAATATGGTTTACTGGTATACCACTCCTTGGTTTCACCCAAAATCTCGTTCCAGATTTGCTTTCCTTCCGCAATATTGCTTGTAATTCTTCGATATTTTAGTAAAATACCCAACGAAACCTTTAGTTTTAGTAACTTTTATGTTGGCCTGATCCGTGGAGTCATAAAATATCGGTATTTTACGACTTCTTGGTGTGATCAAAACTGATCATCAATCATAATCATGTGACGCACTCCCCAACGTGCATTACGTGAGTAACTGGAGAAAACAGAAAAAAGCAAAATCATGAAACGAAGAATATGTGCTTGCTGAAGAGTGGAATTGAAGATCGATAGGAAGAGGAAGATGCGATGGTAGTTTGAAGTGACCATGTCTCAGAACGCAGGGTACCTCAGTAATGGTAGGGTGGATATAGGCCTACTGCGTCAATCACTGAGAGCCGAGTTCGTTGAGTGTCTTACACGATGTGATGGTTCGAAGGTAAGCAAAGTGACTGGGATTACTTGAATTTGACAAAATAATCGATAATGTTGAACGCCTAGTAAACAAGAGTGCTGCCGAAGTGAGGAAGAATCGAAATTCTTCACATCGAACCACAGATGCAAAGTCGATGACTTTGCTCATACATGTACATGTACGTTCGGCATGACTTTCGGAATTGTTGATGCTGTTTCAAAAGACCAATTTCAAACTTGCCAAGTTTTTTTAAACTATAATATGACATTATACTTCACATTTTTAGGAGAGTCGTCCTCGGTAGTGTCTCGCCACGGTGCTGACCCACATGTGGCTCTGTGATGTTTCGGAATTGTCAGATTTGTTTGGGGTTTGTTTCATTTGTCTGACTGAATTACCAGCAACGATCTCATTGTAGAATAAATAGTGCATGAATGTGTGTACTGGTACGTTGAGAAAATCAGAGGTACATGTACCGTGCTTCTATTGGCAGACAGCAAGGCCTGGTACACATGTAGCAAGCTTGCGTCAGATAGGACAAACAGGGTACACACGCCAATGCCGCAGCCCCTGACACTAAATAAGACCCAGGCAACTGCACAATATCAGTGTGGTAGCCATGATTTTGCCCAACCGCCCACCAACCATGCGCAGACTACAGTGCTCTGGCTCGGCAGGCTCATGACAAGATCCTTGCCTTCAAAACGCACTGATTGTACAATACTGGAGGGCGCCGAACCATGCTTCACTAAAGAACGAACAGGCTAGGAATTCACCAGATACATTATATCGGCATGTACTTGTACATAGTGGTTCAGCTACACATAGTCTGTCGTACACGGGAAATAAGGGTGCGTTCTTATTTTCTCTAGCTTCTCAGAGAAATTTCTCCTGGAAGTCGAAGAAACTGGAATAATTTAGGAACGGGTCTTGAAGAATTCGGAAATCTTTTCTACATGTGAAGCGCCAAAGGAGCCGCGATCTTGAGTGACACGAAATGTAGTACGCACTGTGCGTATGCGAAAGGGAATGTCGTACACTCATGATCAACACGTGCCTTTTACTAGTTTTAGCAAAAGTTCGCATGCGCTGGCCCCGAAACCGGGAATCTCCAAGTTTCAACCACCTCTGAAGTTCGGAGAGCTTGGGGAGCTTTGGAGAGTCTGCTAAAATTCAGAAAGGATATAAGAACACTTCTCGAACCAACGCATATGGCCGATTGGTTTGCAGGCCTGCCTGCGAATCATGAGGTCCCGAGTTCAAGACCCGCGCTGGTAGCAGGGAGCGTGTAAAAAGACTTTTTACGCGTGTTGAACTGCGGCGACACCCACGGTCAACTGGGTACTCGCAGCTCGGAGTGAGAATAACAAGGATGCAGTTTACAGGGTTATGGGCCGTTACACGCCCGATTGGTTGAGAGACTAACCTCCTCTCCCCTGACTCACTTGTGAGGTCTGCATTCGCCACTAAGGTTAACAGGCATAGTGGTGGCCTGCGGATGCGAAGGCTAGTTTGTGTGTTTCTGAACATTCAAGCGATGCCGACGCGGATCCCGCGAATATTATTATATTATTCTCGCACCTTTCCGAGAGTCTCGCACATTTCCGAGAGGATTTAACAATGCACGCTAAGAACGACTTGGGTTGCGACTCTAACCCCGTTATGTGGTGCCCGACAGTACTGTAGGTCAACTGAGCAGACACTTTATCAGTCAGGTTAGCATGGGCTACTGCTCCTGCTCGGCCCATCCAAACTGACCGCTGAGAAGCATACATAAAAAAACAGTTCACATAACTTCATAAGATCGGAACAGGTTGCAGGCTGATCTGTTGCCATTGACACTGTGTCTGTTCAAGGTAAACAACTCGAATTCATGCTCCCCTATGCTGACACAAGCAATGGGGATTTCTGTGACATGATTGTCATAAACTACAGTGGAACTCGGATAAGACGTACCACCTCGAGGAGTGGGAGAAAGTATGTAGTATCAAGAGTACATAACCCCCCAGAGTGTGCAACGCCTGATCCAGCTCTGCATAGGGTCTTGGTCGAGCGTAATTGGATCTTTGCGTCATAATACCGTGCACATCTGAGGGGAACCCGGGGAATCGCGGGTACTCTCGGATCAAAAACAACGGTGCCCTGCCTCGAGACCGGCCTTGCGCTGGTGTGGAGTGTACGCGATTACGCTTGACCAAGACCCTATGCAGAGCTGGATCAGGCGTTGCACACTCTGGAGTGTTATTTACTCTTGGTAGTATCCGAAGTACTTCTTATCCAAAGTTGACCACTGCGGCCCCACTAATACGATACATGTGCAGTATGTCAAAATGCTCGAAATTATTTGGTACATTCAGAAAATGTACGTGTTTAGTGCCACGGAACAAGGCATTCCACGCTGAAAACAGTCTCTTCCGCACTGTCAACATACTGAAGTACCTGAGGCTGTGTCAAGTGAACCTGTCATGTGTAAAGTGTGTATGAAAATACCAACAAGTACATAGTATGCGCGGCTAGCTCTGTTGAGACCTGCTGAAAAGTCCGTCATACACAGGTTGTACATCTTATCAGAGTACGTCGTATTCGAACACATTTGTATATGCAATATGCGCTTATATGGGATCGGGAGGAAAATATGTGCGACAAAAAAGGACCGTACTCAGCAGGTGTACATCTTGCCCGGGTACGTACTAAGTGAGTTCCACTGCACAACATACACAGATGAAAGCTAAGGTATGTTGTACAAGTGAGCATGTGGGGGTCTGAAGAAGCTTGTTTCTTCTTGTTGCCAACCTGCCTGACATTTGTACTGCTTCTGCTGCTTCTGCTGCTATTGATGCTTCTGTTGTCGTTGCAGGCAATCGTGTGGGATGATCAACTAACATCACCGTTCACACTGGTAACCGAGTATGCCCTGCTCAAGGTATGTAGCAACTCCTACTTATGATCCGTGGGTGGGTGCATGTACATTTATATTCTGGGAACCTTCATCTATTGTGTAGGTTGGCAACCTGCACTTGCCTGCTGTACTAGCAGAATGAAATTTGCATCCTCGTGTAATTGATGCATCAGGAGCGCAGTCACTACAAAACTGTGTACACAGATGTACATGATCAAATTACGCTGCTGTGTAGGAGCGATGTGACAAGATGACTCCGAGTGGCTCATCATTGCTACTCACCGGTCTTCACTGTGTTGATGTACACAGTCTATTACAGTATACCTGCTATTAGACTGTACCAACATTTTGCTTGTTTGGTGTGCATGGGCAGAGGGGTGAGGGGTGAGTTTCAAGGCGTGTCAGTTCAGGATGACATTGCTTCAAGTTACTGTTGTTTTTGTTCACCATAGGCCCATGGCGTGGACAAGATGTATCCGCTGCGGCGTGGTGCCCTGCCGTCGTGTGAAATGCAGCATATCATCTTCTTGACACGACCTCACCTGCCAAATATGGAGATGATAGCGGACAATATCAGGTAAGTTCAAGCTTTCACGTATTTGTTTCCCATCCCATTGAACCCTGATCCGTCCTTGCAGTTGAGGGTTTCTTTATGAAGCGACTTTAATATGGACATCACACACTTCATGCAGATTTTACAGGTAGTGCCATTGCCTGGCTGTTATACAAAGTGCATGACACACAGCCTGGCAAGATGCTGGCCAACAGTGCAGCGCCACACAGTGTGTGTGTGTGTGTGTGTGTGTGTGTGTGTGTGTGTGTGTGTGTGTGTGTGTGTGTGCGTGCGGGCGCGCGGTCGGGCGCGCGCTTACGTGCATGATTGCATCCGTGCATGATTGCGTGCGTGTGAATTGCTCAGTAAAGGGGACTCCCAGTACCGGTATGTATCTTGTTACCTGAAATCATTCCCCGAGTGCAACATGCAGCAGTTATATCCATTCACACTTCAATAGTTTAGTATGAATAGTTTGGGGGGACAGTAGCGAATCATGTCTGTCCATGCTAGACAGCTGAGCTAAGACAAAGCTGTGGGTGCAACTGTCAGTACTATAGTTACTGCAAAAACTGGCACCGCTTCGGCTTTGTACTGATGTTCCCATTGTGTGAGGGGTGGATTGATGGATGCTCACTGTTTCAACTAACAAGCTACTGTGTATCTGGTGAAACTCACACATTCATGGGTGTAACCTGTTGTCACTAACAACTACTATTACCGCCTAGAATACTGTAAAATAGTGTTGCCTGCCCACTTGCTGATTTCTCTATTGTACCAATCTAGAAGATTAATGGTGCTATCAGTCTAGTTTTTGAGTGGCACTGCATGCTCATTATTTGTTAGCCTTCAGAGTGTTTTATTGTTGTAAATCTCTTATTTATTAATAAACTAGTGGAGTTTTTTGTTGGTATTCCTTGCAGAGCGGCAGCTAAGGACCGGCTGAAGGAATTCAGCGTGTTTTTCATCCCACGCAAAACAATGCTTTGTGAACGGCGACTAGAGGTAAGAGTACTGTCAGCAGCTCCCTAGCTGTGAGGCCCTCTTCTAGCTGCCTAGCTGCGAGGCCCTCTTCTAGCTGCCTTGCTGCGAGGCCCTCTTATGTCAGCGTTACTGGTGACTTGGTTCCGTTCTCTGTTCTCACTGCAACCGGTCTGTGGCCCATGTGCATGTGTCCAGTGATGTGAACCAGAGGGGCTGTTTGCCATGCTTGCGCTACCCTCCTGTATTGTATGTAGTGTTGTGTCAAGCATGTCTTGTGCATATACTGGTGTGTGCTGTCTCACTTTTGCGGGGCATGTATTTTCCAGTGTAGAAACATAACTTGTGTCAATACAACACATCAGGTCGGATATAACATACGTTCTCTGTGCAGTGTACATTCCCACCAGACACAGCACTGTGCTATAATAATACACACATTGCACCTCTGATAAAAAGTACAATGGAACTCTGATAAAACACTGTCTGTCATACCGGTATCCCTCTGGTGGCTGAGAAAACCTGGATTCCGCAGCATGGCCGACACAAATAATTTTATATGTGCAGTAAAACCTGGTTGCAACCACCCCACGGTGCAAGCAAAAGCGGTCGTTAAAGCCAGGTGGTCTTTAGAACCAGGTCCCACAGTGCCTGTGTAGAACTGTCGGTGCATGGAAAAACGGTGGTTAAGAGCAGGTGGTCGCTAAATCCAGAGGTCGCTTACACCAGGTTTTACTGTATGTCCAAGTGCTCACATTTATGTTGTGAGTACGTTGAAAGTGCAGTGTTCACATGAAGCTTCTAGCAGCGAGTCATGATCCAGTCAACTCGCGGCCGCCATGCTCTCAGTCGCGCCTTGGTGATGTATATACGAGTAGCTGTCTCACTGGTATCTGAAAACACGGGAAGTACATGGCATGCGGGGCCAGCACATCGAGGTACAGACCGAGCTAGACGTCGTACGTAGCTCATGCACTTTAGCGGAGTACATGTATGTGCAATCTGAAATGGATTTGGACTCGGAATCCGCATGAGCTGATTGTTTAGTAACTGGTGGTGTTAGTGGACATTATAGCGTAACTTGTAGTTTCTTGGTCCTTTTTTCTTTACTATGAAATGGATTTGTTTGTGTGTTACCTCAAATTTACACTACCATCTGCTATGTCTTGTGCTGCTCAGGCTTTACGGTGGTATTGCAACAGTCTATAAAGACTATAATTTGTTTGTACGGTCAGGGAGTGTGTAACTGGACTCCTGCAATATCAGTTGCCGTGTGTTTTTTTTGTCTGTGTTTGTTTGCTCAGGAACTCGGTGTGTATGGTAACCTGACGAACATTGATGAGTACAACCTGGACATTCTGCCTGTTGACAGTGATCTGCTATCGTTAGAGCAGCCGCTCTCGTTCCGGGTAGGTTCTGAATGGAATATCGCTGTGGTCGAGGCACCATTTTGCCTTGTTCACACATTTGTACCGTCCGCTTCCTTACAGCTTGGTGTGATGCCGCATTGCTGCATGCTGTTCAAGACTGCCCAACATGAGTATCAACTTGAGTCGTGTATGTTACAGCTGAATGACTAGCTACTAGTAATGGACTTACATGCATTGGCGTGTCTTCCTGCCTGCGAGCTCAAACTGTTCCTTCGTCTTGTGTCGTGTAATTCTGTTCAGGAGTGCTACTTAGAACAGGACTACACCAGTCTGTTCTACGTTGCACGCTCACTCATGACCCTGCAGGCGCTGTATGGCACGATACCCAACTTGATCGGCAAGGGTGTTTGCTCCAGAGTAAGTGCACGCCAACTCCTTGTTGCTTACCCCTAGATGTAGGTTTTGGGGGGGGGGGGGTGATCCGTAGAGGGTGGTGGCGTTTCTGCGGATACGGAAAACTCGGCCTGCAGCCAAGTCTTGCGCGAGCCGTGATTTTTTTAGGTGATAATGAGCAAACCATTGGGCACGTTGCTTCGCTATGGCCTGCACCAGGCATGGTGGTAGCGTACAGTATGTGTAGATTTTCGGTTGGAGGACAACTAGCTAACACATGAAGCGCAGCAGCCACTGGACATTTTGGTAACTTGTTCTTTGGATACACATGTGCACAATGTGCACTCATGCAGCTATTTCTTGTGCTAGCTACCCATATTCTGCCTACTGCTAGTGTTAAGTTATGGACGTGGAATCTCGATACGCAATGATATACTGAATAGGCCCCTTACCTTTGTTTCCCCTTGTGTACTTCTCTGCAGCAAATCATCGATATGATCCTGCGAATGCGGCGCGAATCCACGTCCCTGAAGTCCAGTGTCATGCCCCAGATTGACAATCTGATCCTGGTGGACCGGAGTACAGACTTGCTCACACCCATGCTCTCTCAGCTGACGTATGAGGGGCTGATCGACGAGATATTTGGCATTCAAAACTGTAAGAGCGGGTGTATTTACTTTGTGAGCAAGAAGGGCTGGGGTCATGGTTCTGTTTATGTTTGTTCTTTTGCCAGGGAAGATTGAGATGGGTTACAGTGAGGCTCCCCTTAACCGGACTCCTTAGCTCTGGACGCTACTGAGGGCCCTTCTGACCTTCTGAGCCACAAAACTAACCTCAGCCTTTGAATGAAAAAAAACCCCTGTACCAACAAATGTTGATTAACAAAACTGTGTTTACTATCACCGTCACTTCAACTTTACTTGCATGCATACATTCTGTACTTGAGTTGTGGACAATTCCTGGCTGCAACGACACTGGCCCGTCTCAATGTGCCCGGATGGGGGAGGTTCTCTTGTGCATGCAGGGATGTGAAATTTATGCACTGGAGTCTCTGTGCTGTGTCTGGTGAAGTCTGTGCTATCACACGAGGGATGGTGGGCACCGCTTGCACTCTATAGCTAAATCTAGTAGTTTAATCTACTGAAGTGCAATCATGCTTTGGTGGTACACTTTCACATTATGTGTGAAGGAAGTTGGGACTGAGAAGGCAACGTTCACGTTGGAGACGGTCTGCACACCTAGAGCCTAGCCTAAATCTCAAACACTTCCAGCCTGCTACTTCAAAGCTCTCAAGCCCTTCCAGCCTGCTACCTCAAAGCTCCTCCTGGTACCTTGAGTGAAAGATCGTGTGATGCAGCAACAGGAATATTTTTAGAAGCAGCACACACAATGGCAACGTTGCAAATATATGCGGGATCTTTGATGTGATTATCAACTATGATACGCCAGCGACCCTTGTACTTACCGAAGGCATTCTCGATCTTTTGCCTAACTGAAATTAGCACCTTGTTGGATTGGTACTGGTGGTCGAATAGTGGTGCATCATAGCACTTCGTAAGCTGCCGTTCGAGAGGGAAAACCCCATCGCCAATCAGGTAGGGCATGATGCAGCAGTCCTCCAGCACATCCTGCGTGTTCTGGAGCCATGTACCATCAACAGTGTTACGAAATAGCGAACTTTCATTGTACGTGTACGCATCTCCCACACTGCCTGCTCGACCGACATCGATGTGTGTGAATTGACGGCAGTGGGCGCAGACTCCAAGGAGCAACATGGCGATTTAATTCTTGTAACACCAATATGTGTCACCCCAGAGGGCCAGCTTCAGCATGTGTACAAATGTGCCGCCGATGGCTCCAATACACATTGGTAGACCTGCTGCCCGCTGGAAGCCATCCATCACCGAATCCAGCTCTCGTCCGCCTGGTAATCTGATGGATGTGCTAGCAATGGTCTCTTTAAGGACTTTGACAACTTGATGAACAACACTGTGGGTGGTGGACATTCCAACATGGTATATCTCATGAAGTCGTTCCGAAGTGTTGCCATGCGCCACCATCCAGTGTAGGCCCATTGCCAAGCGCTCCTCTGGAGGTACTGGGCCGCGTATCGCCGTCCTGGTGAGGTGCAAATGATTTCTTGTTTCACCAACTAGATACTGAAATGTCCTTTTATCCGCCCGGTACGCTCCACAGTACTTTTGATCCAGAAAGTCGTCTGCCTCTCTCTCTCTCTGGGAGCGTACATCTCTACTTTGTTTGTGCCACAGTGGTACCTTGCTCTCCTTGAAACCTCTCTGCTCCTCAACGCCTCGGTAGGTTGGCCACCGGGGTCGTCTGCACTTCTCGAGAGAGCACGCCATGAACATCACGAACCCTGCGGAATTATTTCTTTGGAAGAGAACGTTGACGAGTACGGTGAACAGCTGAACAGAGTGGCGTTGGGTGGTATGGCAATCCAGGACATGACAGCGACAGGCTGGGTTCGCCAGGTCCTCTTCAAGAAGTCAATGCAGCTGCAATATCAGCTGTGCTCTCTCTCTCTCTCTCTCTCTCTCTCTCTCTCTTTCTCTCTCTCTCTTCTCTCTCTCTCTCTCTCTCTCTCTCTCTCTCTCTCTCTCTCTCTCTCTCTCTCTCTCTCTCTCTCTCTCTCTCTCTCTCTCTCTCTCTCTCTCTCTGTCTCTGTCTCTGTCTCTGTCTCTGTCTCTGTCTCTCTCTGTCTCTGTCTCTGTCTCTCTCTCTTCATCTCCACTCTACAACAAATTTCATGTTCATCTTCCCGCTGAACCTCTTTCTTTTTGAAATTTTCTTTTTGCCGTGCCTGGTTGGCGTGGCGATAAGAGCGCCTTTGGGGATTTGCACGGTTTTTACAGAGTACATCTGAATGCACCAAAACACTTTTCATGCCGGGCAAGCTGTACCCGTATCCTATTTTCCCGTGTGTGAGAGCCAGAGTACATAACCCACCAAGAGTGTGTAACTCTCGCATACCCTGCTGTCCCGACAGAATTTCAAGTTGATATCATTCTCATGATGCAATGCTCCTCGCATGAGTGATTTTAAAGCGTTTGTACTGGGTGTCAGCGCATCACACGTGTTTCCTTGAACTAATTTGTACAGGATAAAGTGGAGACTTGTCAACTACAGGTCCAGGATATGTCTGGTAATACGTGTAGTGCAATGCGCATTGCAGCAGAAAAATGACGTCAACTTGGAATTCTGTCGGGATAGCACCCGTAGTGGATTTGCGCACTCTTGAGGTTATGTACTCTTGGTATGAGTGCCGCATTTAATAGGCTACAATCAAATCGATTCGTAATAACCAACATAAAAAGAAAAATGTCATAGTGGAAGGTTTTTGCCGCATACTAGTACCAAGAGTACATACTCTTGCTAGTACGTTACATGCACAGTTGCACCCTCTGGTTTATGTTCTCTTGATGCCAGCCACTGCTGGCCCCTGTTCAAAATGGCCGCGGATAATATTTGAAATGCAGTGCATTGAGATTTTGGTATACGTTCCTGTGGCAGTAGAGGATTGTAATTGACTGTTTTGCTGTGGATACTAGTAGCTCTGCTCCAGATTACTTCAGTGCTGTATATGCAACGCTGTATAGCCGTGTGATCGGCTGAATTGCTGTGTTGGCACTTTGTATGAACAGGTCTTGTACAAGTCGTATAATACGCACTGACTGCTTCTGCGGGTTATTTTGCAGGTTCTGTCAAGTTGCCGCCTGAGAAGTTCTTGTCCTCCGAACAAGGTTAGTCATGCGTTCCCCCTTTCCTGTTTGTTTTGTTTTGTTACATTCATGTACTTGTATGTTTAGAAATCAGAAGGCCAGTGTTGTTGTAGGAAGTAGAACTCCACTACTGTCCACGGTGCGCATTGGCACCCTGTTGGTGCTGCTTCTGATCTGCGCTGGCTTACATCTGCACCATTAATTGACGTCCATTTTGCTGGAGACCTTCTTTCTGATAATCTACGTGGAGATAAAAGTTTAATAATAGCTATGAAAAGTATGAATGCCGCAGACATCACCACGCAACATGACAATTTGTGTCACACTTCTTTGGATTTTTAACCTTTGTTTTTCCCTTGATCACTTTAGTTCCGTATTTCCACTGATGATCGGAGCTTGAAAATCGATTCTGGAAACACACAATCTCGAACCCTGAACAAATTGTCATGTTGCGTGGTGATATCTGCGGCATTCATACTTTTCATAGCTTCTTTCTGCTTTTTCTTTGTTTTGTTTTGTTGTACTTTTCTGCTCTGCAGAGGAGAAGAACAAGGCCAGTGGGGTTGTTCCCGGACCGAAAGTACTCGTTCTCAACTCCGGTGACGAGATGTTTGGTGAACTGCGTGATCTCAACTACCAGGCAGTCGGTCCTCTTCTCAGCCGGAGAGCCAAGCGTGTCACGTCGCAGATGGATGTGAGATGGGTTGAGGGTACAATGCGTGTAGAGGCGACGGTTCGATACCGGAACGGGTTGACAGCAAAATTGTGTAGACCCAATCCGATCATCAGTGTGGATTGTTCACTCGAAATATGTTTGTGGAAGGAAGCTGGCATGTTGAAGTTTGCTCTGAGGCCAGAGTCGATCGATCTGAGCCCCTCCTTTGTGTTGGCTCGCTGCCTCCAAGTTGCCCTCAATTTTTGGTGTTTACCGAGGTGGCTCCAAACCGGACAGGTTTTAGAGTGCCCGTCAAATTCACTCTGGGTCTGAAATTAGGTAATTGCTATGGCTCCACGACGGCCAGTACAGAGCACCAATAAGCCTTGTGTGTGCTTCCATTAGTTTTCATTGGTATACGGTTCTTTATTGGCGAGAGGCGAGCCGCTGTTTACCTGCGACAAGAAGTTGATTTTTCAAAAGACGTAAAACTCAAGTTGCAGTGGGAAGCAACACCTCGAAAACTCAAATGCTTGGTATGGCGCTTCTGGTCATCGCAGAGCCATGGAATTTTGGCGCTGAGTAAAACACATCGTAGTCTCACTGTGACATATGTTTTCTAATCAAAATACCAAGAGAGAAAGTGAATATTTAGACCGTTCCGGTTTGCAACCTATGTCCTATTTGAAACCGTCTCCTCTACATAATAGGGTCATCTCTCAAATAAAGATAATAATAATAATAAGGCCAAACTAAAGAAGGTGTGTGGTTCGACTAACATGGACATTTTTTTTACGGGCGGGCGGGCGGATTTTTTTTTTTTAAATATATTTTTTAGTACATGTAAATACACTGTATACGCGTATCGAGTAGACTCTACTACCAGCACAAGGCAGCAGTCGTACCACTCACTGCACTGCACTGCAGTACAACTACAAGTCAAGTCCAAAAGGAGCCGCCTGCGTCCGCAGACTCACGCCGCACAGCACGTAGACGTGGACGTGTTCAGTCCACGTACGTCAGTCACACGACAGCCCGCCGAAAAAAAGTTACAGTCGGGCTGAAATTGTACGGTCGGTCGGGTGAGTCGAACCACACACCTTCTTTAGTTTGGCCTAAGTAGAAGAAGTTAGTGGTGTATCAATTTCAATTTGTTTAATAACTTAAAATGTCACATTCACACATAAGTACAATGCAGTTATTTTCTAAATCCCGACCATTGGGTGCTGAACATGGTGAGTTGAATTTTGCCTGTCTTGTTCTGCCTTTCAAACGAACACATATCTTTTTGTTGTCTGTAGGAGAGACACGAAGCGAAGACTGTGCGTCAGCTGAAGCAGTTTGTGAATCGTTTACCACACTTGCAGTCAATGCGACAGGCTGTCAGCACACGTAAGTTACTACAGCCCTTTGTCTAAAGCCCTGAACGCGAATCACAGCCTCCTTGTTCATAAAGTACTTATAGCTCTTTCTCCCACTCCAATAGGTCACTTCGCTGCAAACAACTGACTTTTATAACATTTCCCCAAACGTTTGGCCGTGCCGATCATCAGGGCAAAGCAGGGAAAGGGAGAGAGGGAGAGCTGTCTCCGTCTTTCTGTCTATCTGTCCCTCTGTCTCGCTCTTGCTCTCTCTCTCTCTCTCTCTCTCTCTCTCTCTCTCTCTCTCTCTCTCTCTCTCTCCATCTTTTATTGATTTATCTGTCTCTCTTTTCTTTTGTCCTGCTATCTGTGTAGATACATCAATAGCAGAGCTTATCAAGGAGCAAGTATTCAGTGACGACTTTATGAATACGTTACGAGCAGAGCAAGGTGAGGACAGACACGGGAGAAGCACCGGAGCTGCATTGTACAGACACTGCACCGGCGACCAGTCATGTTCAATCTTGCTTTGCGACCGGTCTGGAGCGAGTCTCGTCTGCATTTCGTGAAATACTTTCGTTGTGAAGAGTCAGTCATGCTTGATTTGTTGGCACGAGAGAACGTGGACACATCTATCCGTACATACATGTATATGTGCTTGTACATGTGTGCTTCAGTGTGCTCACGTGTATGCTCGCTCGTATGTAACGTTATGCTCGAATATGTCTTCACATTGATGCTTCATGTAAACTTATGCAATCATCTGTATCCAGAACTTATCGGCGGAGTTGACACTGACAAGGTTCACCCTCTGATTGAGACTCTCATTGCCAAGAAAGCCCCCATTGTGAAGGTCGGTAGCCTATGATACTTGAGTTGTTAGTGTAGCAAAGCTAGTAGTCTCTGTAGAAGCCGTGGCTAGTAGTCTCTGTAGAAGCCGTGGCTAGTAGTCTCTGTAGAAGCCGTGGCTAGTAGTCTCTGTAGAAGCCGTGGCTAGTAGTCTCTGTAGAAACCCTGGCTAGTAGTCTCTGTAGAAGCCCTGGCTATTAGTCTCTGTAGATGCCCTGGCTAGTAGTCTCTGTAGAAGCCCTGGCTATCGTTGTTCACTCTACTTGTTGTGCCTGGTGCCACTTGAATTTTATCACTTGAGTTAGCTGATGAGTCTGTTGCGAGTGTTTTTGGTGGACTTGTTGTTGAATATGAAATTGGCAAGATTCTTAAAAAAATCACAATCACTGTGTGAAATAGCAGTGCAACGGTGTGTTGGCCAGCGTTGCCTTAGACCAATTTGTTATTACAGTGAAGCTGTGTGAAGCATCGTTCCGAATTTTGAATCACAATACAGTTCGAAGAATGTTACACCCTTTTTTTATGAACATAGCTGTGTCTTCCAAAGTTCCAATGTATGGCCCATACACGAAGTTCTTGCTGACAATGACTATAGTATATTATGGTTATCAATGTCTGTCCAGCTCAGATAGGACGTGTGCATGAACTAACGGCGTACATGTATGTGTCACCGCTGATAGGGTTTCTGCTTCTCTTCCCTTTGTGTTGGCAGGTGCTGCGTCTTCTTTGCATCCATTGCATATCGAATAATGGCTTCAAGGCAAAGCTCATGGACTTCTACAAACGAGAGATCATACAGGTACTGTGGATGCCGTGTATGCACATGTGTGTGTGGGTACCCCCGCACGTCTGTGCATACCTGTATGGGTACGTGTGTGTGTGTGTGTGCGTGTGTGTGTGTGTGTGCGTGTGTGTGTGTGTGTGTGTGTGTGTGTATTTAGTAATGTGTGTATTTAGTTGTGTGGCACTTGACTTCAAGTTGAGAAATCCTAGAGCAGTGTGTGATAGTTGTGATTCTTGTTCTTGTTGTGCTATCATGTTTAGACGTATGGCATGCATCACATGATCACACTGGACTCAATGGAGAAAGTCGGCCTCCTCTTTGTAAAGACGACGGCGGTATTCACACAGCTGCGCAAGTCACTGCGCCTCAGTGTGGACAATGTAGATGAAGTGGTAAGTAATGTGGTGCATTCCTATCGTTCAAATTATAAACTCTCGCATGCACGCACTCACGCACGTGTGAAACACATGCTTGTGCACGAATATACAAGAGTATGCTGTAGTGTGTGTGAAAGTCTGAGTCATGCGATCAGTGACTGAGTCAAAAGATCACTGCTAGCACTCAGAGCAGCAAAGTGAATGGAGGAATGCTTAGTGCTTCACTGGGGACAGGGGTAAATGTAGTCGGGTCTCGGGACGGATAGCTTGATGCCGCCAGTCATTTTTCTGCACTCTGGCCTAATCCACTTTAATACTGCAGTGTGGGGAACTCGTAGGGCGTGTGTGTGTGTGAGTGTGTGTGTGTGTGTGTGTGTGTGTGTGTGTGTGTGTGTGTGTGTGTGTGTGTGTGTGTGTGTGTGTGTGCGCTTATGTGTGCTTATGTGTGCTTGTGTGTGCTTGTGTGTGCTTGTGTGTGCGTGGGGGGGGGGGGGGGTGTTTGTGCGTGTGTCTGTGCGTGTGTACAAGTTCATGTATGTAACTGCTTCTACGTACATGTAATCATTCCTGTCATTGTGTTTTACTGGCTTTAGAATCCGCAAGACATTTCCTACGTGTACTCTGGCTATGCACCGATAAGTGTGCGCATTGCACAGAACATTGCCAAGCCTGGTGGACTACGCAACATTGAGGCGGTAAGTATGCAACTGCATGCTGTACACACATGTGTGCATACAAGAGACATTGGAAGCTGTGTCGCAACTCTTGAGTTTCACGTATTACTACGATCATCAGGCAACTGATGGCTCCAAAACGGGTAGCCTGAACATAGCGGGAGCAAGGTGGGAAATTCTGAGGTGTATCATAGCGCAAGAGACAGTGAAGCACACCACTTGATTACATGTGTGTATATGTTCCGGGTAGCACATTGTAATGATTGAATAATGGGCATGGCTGTCAAGTGTACATGCACATCGGCCACGTTACGGGGTGAGGGGGTTCTTGCAAAGGCAATTATGAAGCAAATGATCTTTAGTGCTATCTGTGTGCCAAGTGTGTATCACAAGTTTCTGTGCGACGTTATGTTGGATTGAAGGCTGGTAAGAATACTGATCACATGCTAACCATAAACAAGGCTGTTTGATAATGTCATCACTTTCTAATAGTGATTTCTTATGCCATGGTCTCCATGACTCATGCTGTCTTCTGCTAGACTCTAGGGCATTTACACTGCCATGCTAGAAGATTCATAGCTAGTGTTATACGAACCATGCTGTGTGTGTATGTGTGTGTATGTGTGTGTGTGTGTGTGTGTGTGTGACTCTACAGGAGTCAGTTAGGAATTTTGTAGCTCTCATCGTTTGATTAGTTTTTGTTAGTTTTCAGTTCTCAGGGACGACTCTGGGCTTCCAGGGTCGTCCCTGGGACAGTTCCCAGTAGAAGTCCACAGCGGAAAGTCACCAGAGCAGATTACAGGACGAACTTCGGGTGTCGTCACTCTGACTCTGTTTTCCGCTGTTGGACCCATCGCGAGGCCTTGCAAGCCCGCGAATGGAGCCATCTACCGCACGCAGTAGGAGACGAAAGGAGTTTACCCTGAGCGTTGGGACGTGGAATGTCCGCTCGTTGCTGGAAAGTGAAGGACCCGTCCAAACAGCATCCACTCGACATCAAGTGGCTGACGACAAGAAAATTTATCGGATAATTCAAATTTTCAAACGTCTTGGATTGGAAATAGTTTGTCTTCAAGAGACCTACTGGCTGGATAAGAACGTTTACAACATCGACGGAGCAGTGCTAATTTCGTCTGGAAGACCTTCACCTGGCGAGGGAGAGTCGTGTCGAAGGGGTGAAGGTGTTGCGATTCTGTTGCTGGGAAATGCAGCTCGCGCGTGGCGTGACGGCGGTTGTCAATACGACGCCCGCAGCTCTCGGATTGTGTCAGCGCGATTGAAGTTTGATATTCATGGGTGTTCACCGGTATGGTATACTGTCATCTCCGCATATGCTCCGACGTTCGCCAGCAAGCGAATTGCCAAGGAACAGTTCTTTGCGGACTTGCAAGCGACTTTGCCACGGATGGGCACAGAAAAGTTTATTCTGTTGGGTGACTTCAACGCCAGAGTTGGATCCCGTACGCATGCTGACGCTGATGAGTGGTCACGTGTACGGGGCCCACATGGAGTGGGTGAGATGAACTCTGCAGGACGTGAGCTGTTGGATTTTCTTGCAACTATTCAGGCGATGGTGTGTAACACATGGTTCTGCAAGACAGAGGATAGGAAGTGGACCTGGCAACATCCAAGGTCAAAGAGATTTCATTGTATTGATTTTGTCATCACGTCACAAGCTGACTACCACCAATGTATTGATGCTCAAGTTATAAGAAGTGCGGAATGTGGGAGCGACCACAACCTGGTGGCTGCGCGTTTTGTAGTAGGCCGTCTGCAGCGCCGCTCGCGTTGTGTGCAAACGAAGAAATGTAAGCGGTTTGATGTTGCACGTTTGAAGGATGTCCACAGCACTGACTCATCTGGAAACATCACACGAGTTGCTGATGTCTATCGTGAATGCCTCACAAACAGTCTGCAACAGCCGAATGAACATACCACCGTTGAATGCAAATGGTCGAGGTTGCGCACCGCGGTCACCGAGTCTGCAGAGGAGACCCTCGGTTTTCAGAAACGTCGTCAACCAGATTGGTTTACTGAGAGCAAAGATACCCTCGAACCCTTGTTGAATGAAAGGAATCAGCGATATCAAGAATGGATTTCAAGTGGCAGGTCTGATGACACGTGGAACAGGTTCAAGGCTGCCAGGAGTAAGGCAAGAGCTGCTGTCCGCTCTGCCAAGAACTCCTGGTTCACCAACAAAGCCAAATCTCTTGATGGTGCACGGTTCAGTTCCTCACGGGTGTGGGCATGTGTTAAGGATATGCAGGCTGCCAAGCAGGGATTACGCCCTGTGTCTACTACCGCTATTAGGGATGCAAATGGCAACATCTGCAAATCTGTGGAGGAACAAGGTGGACGATGGTACCAACATTTCGATGGCGTACTCAACATCCCTAGCACATTTGATCCATGTGCCATTGACGAAATAGACCAGCAGCCTATCAACCAGAACATCGCTGGCAAGCCGGATGCAGCAGAGGTGGCGCGAGCTATTCGACAACTCAGCAACGGCAAGGCCGCTGGCGCCTCAGCTATCCTGCCTGAGTTGGTCAAAGCGGGTGGTGAGAGTTTCATGGAGGCACTGTTGGATCTGTTGCACCATGTCTGGGATGACGAGGCTGTTCCGCAGGAATGGGTAGACTGCAACCTTGTGCCAATCCCAAAGAAAGGTAACCTCTCATTGTGTGATAATTGGCGTGGCATATCACTCCTGGATGTTGTTGGGAAAGTTGCTGCTCGAGTACTTCAGTCCAGATTACAGATTATTGCGGAGAATATTCTACCCGACTCCCAGTGCGGCTTTCGTAAGGGTCGATCTTGCACAGACATGGTGTTTGCAGTTCGCCAAGTCCTGGAGAAGTTGTACGAACATCGCTGCCCGGGATACGTTGTCTTTGTTGATTTACGTAAGGCGTACGACTCAGTAAACCGTGAATGCATGTGGCTGATTCTCGCGAAGGCAGGGGTCCCTAGTAACATCGTAAACATCATCAAGTCATTTCACACCTCCATGTCGGCTACTCTCTCCATCGGGTCAACACCCATCCAACCCATTGCAGTGAAGAGTGGTTTGCGGCAGGGCTGTTGTATGGCACCAGTCTTATTCAACATATTCATGTGGGCTGTTTTCCAGAGATGGTCCAGAGTGGTCGAGCATGTGCCTGGTATCGGCGTCCCGTTGGCATTCAATCCTGGGGGCTCGCTTTATTTCAAGAGAAAGCGTACTGACGATCAGACTACCATCAACGACTGCCAGTTCGCTGACGACTCTGCACTGTTTGCCACTACCCGTACTGCTGCTGCTCTTGCTCTGGATATGTTCATCGATGTCTCGTCTGCATTTGGTCTGACCGTCAATCTGGACAAGACCAAATTTATGGCGGTTGGCTATGGTATCACGGATGATGACCGACTTCCTCTTCCTGTGAAGAATGGCACATTGGAATGTGTGCGTGAGTTCCGATACCTGGGTGCTGTTATCCATGATTCTGGCCGATCTCACAAAGATGTATCGACCCGTGTTTCATCTGCCTCCCGTGCTTTTGGAGCGCTCCGTCATGCTGTCTTCAATGACCACAATCTCTCTCTGCGCACCAAGCGTCTGGTTTTCGAGGCCTGTGTTCTGTCCTTACTGCTCTATTGTGCGGAGACGTGGGTACCGCTGCAAAGTGATGTGCAACGGATCACGACCTTCTACTACCGGTCGCTTCTTTCCATCATGAGTGTTGCACAGCGGGATGTGTGGGACTTGAAGATAGCCAAGGACACCATTCTGAAAACATGGAATGCAGCAAACCCACTGGATATCCCCGACCGCCTCATGCAGAGAAGACTGGAATGGCTTGGGCACGTGGTACGCATGCCTGAGGAGCGGATGCCGCGGATGTTGTTGTTTGGCACATTGCTGCCACCACGCCCAGCGTGTGGCCCGCGGAAACGATGGCGAGACGCAATTAGGGTCGACCTGCGACGAATAAACATCGCCGACGAGTCATGGTTTGACACAGCGCAGGAACGATCTGAGTGGCGGCAAGCTTATCGAGCAATACAACCAGCTCAGAAACCGGCTCGGGAGATAGTCTGCGAGGTGTGCCGGCGTGCATTTGCTCGGCAGCAAGATATCGCCCGCCACAAGTGCATCATGGAACGGCGTAAACCAGTCCAGCAGCAAGCCAACAGCCGCCAGTGCTCCCAGTGTCACCGATGGTTTCGGAGTGCGGGTGGCATTGCAGTCCATCGCTGTGTCCAGTCCAATTCTGCCCCGAATGTTGCCAATGCCACAAGCTCTTCACCTGTACGCCTATGTATTCGGAAACCGTGCTGTACCGCTCACTGTCCCATTTGTGAACGCTGCTGTAAGTCGATCCGGGGCTTTGCTATCCACAACTGCAACCGATCCACCAGGCGCCCAACTGCTGATGAAAGGGACAAGTTCCAATTGCAATGTCAGAATTGCCGGAGGCGTTTCAAAAGGCGAAACGACTTATCCCGTCACCAACGCTCATGTCTCCTCTCGTCTCCGTCTCGCTCAACGAGAAACACGTGACCTACATGGCAGTGTATACCAGGACCAGGACCAGGTGTGTGTGTGTGTGTGTGTGTGTGTGTGTGTGTGTGTGTGTGTGTGTGTGCGTGCGTGTGTGGTGCGTGCGTGGTGCGTGCACGCGTGTGTGGTGCGTGCGCGGGCGCGTGTGTATTATTGATCTCTTCACTGTGTTGCAGTTGCTGCGCTTGCTTCCTGGACCGCTGACTGAAGAGAAGCAGAGCGTGCCCGTGGGTCTGCAGTCTAAGAGTAAGCTAATCATTGTCCAGTGCTGCATGTGATGTGGATACGTTAGCTAATGGAGCATGTGCTGTGGGTGCATTGTCCAGTACAACATGACTGTGCTGTGGATACATTATCCAGTGCCTACTGCTCTTAAGTTTGGTGCCCATGTGCTACTTGCTATCTGCCACGACACTATGCATACATCTGCTGTATGGATATTGTTTTGGGGGTGTGACAAGCTGGCCAGAGCAAAGCTATTACTTGGCTAACCTTACGGCAACACAGAGATGCGCTGTTTGCTCCACTCTTGCTCGGTGCCAGATACGGCTATACATATAGAGTATGCCAAACATGGGCATGGCAAAGAATAGTTGGTAGCTAAGCTCATCACCAGCAGGACTAAGCCAAGCAGTGAGAGGTGAACGTTACAAGTTCTGATGATTTCTACCATCACAAAGCAGACCAAGTATATGTACTGATAATTATAATTATTATAGTGTGAAGTGACGAGGTGCCTACGGTAGTAACCAGGCACAGACCTTGACTGGTGGATCGGTGCAGTGTGTATGTGTATATGGGTGTGCATGTGTGTGTGTGTGTGTGTGTGTGTGTGTGTGTGTGTGTGTGTGTGTGTGTGTGTGTGTGTGTGTGTGTGTGTGTGTGTGCGTGTGTGCGTGCGTGCGTGTGTGTGCAAAGACTGGAACTGTTAGGTGACATGACTTGTACTTTTCCACCTGTCTCATTTTTTCATCACAGAGGCACCATCGGCAGCAGGGATGACGCTGATTTTCTTCCTGGGAGGTATGACACACGCGGAGGTGTCCGCCCTGCGCTTCTTGGCTTCTGAGGATGGTAAGGTGGATGTTAGAGTTATGCCTGGTATGAGTTAGACTCAGTGGATACTTGCAGTGGTATGCACCACCTCTTCATGACCGCGCCAATGTGGAATAAGTTACCTTCCGACTCCCCTGCTCTGACTGTGAAATCTGGAAGGGAAATTGCATTCTTGCTACTTGAGATAGCGGCTGTGTTGTCTCCGTTTCTCTACGCCATTGAAATCTCCCTACAGTACTGTCAGGCGCCGAAGAACCAGGGTTCTGGCCTAGCCCGTTCTTATTTTTCGCGAACCCAGCCATTTTATCCTTGTTCAATGGTACAGTCATACATGTACATGTACATTTGTACATGTCATTGTATGTACGGATGCTTAGTTTACATGTGACCTAGCTAGCTGCCAGTTCACATGTTTTGACTTAGCATGAAACTACGGAAGCGTGCGAGTTCGATTGGGATTAAAGTAGGAAGGGAGCATCTCAGCTTCCTCGGACCATGACCATTCGACTCAGCACCCCGACGACTACAACTGGTGAAATTTAAATTTTGATTTTTGCCTTAACTTCCCCTTTAAGTAAGTTTGTTTAGCCATAGCAAGAGTTCATAACCCCTATCACCTCCTACAGGGGTTATGAACCCTTGCTCCTATATGGGTTATCAACCCTTGCTTTAGTCATGGACCCTAGGCATACACAGCTCGTAGGCATTGCATTAGTATTCGTACAAATACGACCTTTCTGTGCAATTTTGTTGTCTTCAGTACGACGTACCAATGCCCTGCATTGCGAAAATAGTGTCATTGAGCTGGGGTGGGTGTTTGCAGTAGACTTTGCTGTACGCTACAATCATATCTTGCTTATCCAGCCAGTCCGGGACAGGGCACTGTCCATAACTTTGATATGTCCCGAACTTTGAATCACATACGTTTCAATGGGGAAGGGCCGAATATCTGGCATATGACATCACTATTTACACAAAGAAATGGCAAAAGAGTAGTAATATTTCCACTAAATCTCGCCCACAGGGTGCGCGGTAGACCGAGGTGCCCATAACTTGTAGGTGCGGATAAGAGAGATATGAGTGTAGAGTCGACTGTAGGTGCGGATAAGAGAGATATGAGTGTAGAGTGTAGAGTGGACTCCTGATATAGTGAACACCATTGTGCAGGAGAATTAGTTCTTTATGGTCGAAGTTCTTTATAACCGAAATGCACTCACAGCCTCACACTATAAGCAACACGTTTTGACTGGCACTTGGCTCATGACTGTATGAGTGCATTTGGTTTATGTACGGCACTACAAGATATAGTTCGTTATAAGCAAAACCTGTTTGCTACCAAGGATCAATTTTGTATGGGTTCAAACAGGGACATGGACAATGGTTCGTTATAATCACGAACTTCGCTATACGTGTACTGTAAGAGTTGAATCTCTAGCGTGGCACAAAGTCTTGCGTTTTAACGAGAAAACGTCCATCATCAACTCAATAAACGATATTTGATTTGCGTGTCATTGTGTACCACCTTGTTCCCATCTGATTCAACTGTGCACAGGTCTAACCGACTATCTCATCGCCACCACTCAGATGATCAACGGAACATCACTAATAGAGACTCTTGTTGAGAAGAACCCATTGGGCGAGGACGGTGATGAAGGAGCAGCAGCTGCTGCATCCGCACCATCGTCTTCAGGACGATGATGTGTCTCCGTTCTTACACACCATGTGAGTTCCTTGGAAGCCTGTCAATTCTATCTGCACCTGCCATGGCGGTGGCAGCGGACATTATATATTTTCACATACAAGATTGGTCATGAAACGCTCCGTGTTGCTTGGTACGCTACTGCGCTCGTGGGGTTTGCTTTTTTAAGAGCACTAGCTTGCATACACACTTTCTCTTGCTGTAGGTCCTTGCTGGCTCCATTGCCACGTTGTCCTGTGTTCATCAGGTTCCATATATCGATACACAATACCAACTTTTACCTCCCCCCCCCCCCCCTCACATCACCTACATGTAGTGTAACTAGTAGGACCCACATGCATACTTGTTGCAAGTACAAACAACTCCAAACAAACCATGAAAGCTGTAGACGCATGAGAACTTTGCTTGCCCGGGTAGCCCCTACAATTATCAGTGGATGTATCAAGTCTCCGATATTATTCCACTGCTCCTGCAGAAACTGGCCACACACTCGGCCGTTCGTTTGTTTTTTTATTTCAATTTTATAATAAATCTTCGCCACACTGCAAGCGTGCAGGATTTTGCTTCTAAAAAGTGGTCCTGCGTGGAACCACGTTGCCTTGACTCGCTCAATATTCTATTTGATTTTTTCTTTTCTAGTACCCAAATATTTTTGTCAATATCTGATTTCTGTGGAGTGTTTTCTGAATTTTTACAATGCCATTCTGTAACCATGACGACCTGAATTGGACATGCCATGGGTACGGGTATGATCCTAGGCTATGGATGGGGCATGCTACTACTCCTATGCTGTGGTCATTCTCAGTGGTTTCTATGTCAGTGAGATGGAAGTGTGCATGTGTGAAGGTGGGTGAGTGGATGCCTGGATGGTGTACCCTATGTGTGCAAACCGGCTTGACAGTGAAGCTATTTCTGTAGCAGATTTTTGGCAGTACAGTCTGTTGTCTGTGGCCTGCACCAGGGAGTAGTAGATACTAGATACCATTGTTCTTTACTACTCCCAAGCCAGTTACGTGTAACTACTATGTACGCAACAAACACGCATGTGGGCATTAGGGAGGTTTAGTTCCCACGTAACGGAAACGCGTACGTGGGTGATCCACGTAAAGTGGATGAAGGGCACCCACGTTGCAATGTTGTGTTTAGTCACACGGAACAAACAAAAGCATGATGCGAAAGGCCCAAACCTGGTCAAAGACGAAGCTACCCGGGCCTAAGAAGCTCATCCAATATTTTGATTTCGTGCTTCGGAAACTTCTTCAGCTGAGCACGCTCACAGCTAGCTCGCACAATGCGCTCCAATCTGATTTTCACCCACGTTCTGGCGAAACGTGGGTGAGCCTCCATACACGGTATGTCGTGAATCAGAAAACGTCTGTACGTGGGTCACTGAGTATCATATCACGTGGTGCACACACGTAAAGTACCCACGGATTACGTGGGACTAAACCTCCCTTGTGTCGAAATAACACAACGTGTGTGGCATGTGTGCATTGGTCAGGGAATGGTAAAGTACCAAATACATGCTTTTTTACTACCGGGTAGTAGGCTGTACGCATTGTATGGTACAATACAACTTTACAAGTCATGTTCATGTAGACTGTGACTACATCACGAGAAAAGACTGTCGGAAGACGGCAAGTAGGCAATCATCACCTGTATGATAAAGTCACACCAGTGTGCTCAAGAATCCCATATCATCAGTATGTAATGCTGCAGGTCTTGCACATGTGTGCCGTGCAAGTGCTGGAGTAAGTTCCAACAGCAAGACTTTTGTGTTTTAGCTTACAGCACGCACAGTACGTCTCAAAATAAATGCAGGGGTAGTACTTTTACCAAGAGCACATAACCGGGGGGTTATGTACTCTTGCCTTTACTCATCTCTTCCTTCTGTACTCAACTTTGCTGTTACTGACGCTATTAAATCGCTTCCGGGTTAAAAGAAAAAAGTATGGACAGTGCAGTGGTATGCAAGTCTGTCGTGGAGCTTAGGCGACGTTTCTTGGTAACATGTTTGCTGGTAGTATAAGTGGATGGCTACAATGTAATGAGGTGTTTTCTGAGCAGAGCACGAGCAACGGCGTGCAAATATCTGGCTCCGTGCCTGGTAGGGTTTTGCATGCTGAGGTATGTTTATATTTTGTGATACTAAGCCAAGGTATGTAATTGTCGGTCTCTCCGTATACCGATGTACATGATTGCATATGTAGGGTGGATACATGACTGTATGTAGGGTGGATTGTTGCGCTAAGCTCGCCTTTTGCGTTCCAGAACAATCCATAGCTTGTCACCGTTATCACGTCAGGACGGGTGTCGTGCACGCATGCCATACAGCCGTATCCATATCCACCATATCCACGTGACATCCATATCAATGTTCTTTTTGCTGATCCATGACCTTACAGTACTAATGTAGATCTACCAGATTTCAGTTTTGACAACCGAGAATGTGGAACGACTGACAAGTGCCCGTGTGCTAACCGCTTTCCGAAGAAGAACTCGTCATGTTGTGTGACAGGTGTTCACGTGCATGGCTGCGCACATGATGCAGTTCCAAACCAGGCAACATCGCGAGTCGTACGCTAGACTAGTCTGTACCAGGGAGCTGTCATGTCCTGACCCTGTACAAGCCGTACTGGTCCGTATTGTATTGCAGTGCTGGAGTCTGTGGGAGCCAATGAGACCGCTGCCTGACGATAGACAAGCTCACTGACGGTTTGGGTAACGTGGGTGAGTAGTGGAGAGACTGTCGCTGAGCTGCTGAACTCGATCCAAGGAATGATCCGAGTTCCTACTTGACCGCTGTGTCCCCCGGGGGTCATCGAGACTATAAGACAGATAAGAGAGTACATCCTCCGGTAACACAGAGAGTCTACCTGGAAAGTGTAGCCTAGGATAGACTAGAGACTAGCTTCCCAAGTCCTGTACTGGGATACAAGGTACATGATTGTACATTAAATATTTTA
>NC_088644.1:13515331-13640331 GCF_964019385.1 Sycon ciliatum
CAGCACTGTTATGTTCGCTTGAGCAAAAGTGACGCTGCACCATCGTATTGTGCAGCGACGATGTGTATTGTGGTTGACAGCCTCACGAGATACGGCCCTGAGATCCGCACGTACCGGACATCGTCGGTCCACCAAGATCCACCAGTGTAGTCCAGGCAGTCCAGGCCAGTGGTTCACTTCGCTACCGGCAGATCTTCCTCATTATTATCACCCAGCATGTCCATACTACAGTATGTGACTGATCGTTATCACCGACATCATGATTGTTATGTACGTCATGTAGACCTACGTGTAGTATGATCATGCATATGATGCAGATGTACTTGAATCTTCTGCTCCCACTCCCAGGCGCCTAGGCGCAGAGTCATTCAAAACAGGCATGTGTCCATATCCATGCACGAGCCGACCCGATACCGAGACACTCAGCCGGAGCAATGAAGTCTGTTTGTAGTATCCGTCGCAATCAATCGTGAATATATAGGAAGAACAGGGAAGTATTCCTGGTGTCCGTCTTCATGGTATTGGCACGACTCCGTGTTACGCTCGGTCGTGCTTGAGCTTTCGAACAACGGGATAAGAGGCGTCACTTAGCTATGAGAGTGTGTGATGTCAACTTTGTAACACGAAACACATCGCGGTGGAGTCAACAATGCGACATCAACGCGGACACGAGAATGTTTGTGAACATCACAAGATTTTACAGATGTGAATGAAGCCTGCTGTGTGGCAAGGAGTCCTGTGGAAGAGTTCGGAGAGGTTGGTGGTCGTGTCCGCTGGGGTCAGTGCCGCTGCCAGCCGACATCGCACACTATGCCCTCGTTACACGATGGACCCAGCGGGGGTAGGCGAGGAGGTGTGGCGGTCGGCATGAACGAGCTTCAAGCGTGCCCGCTCGGTCAGCTCGTAGCGCCGGGAGAAAATATTTCTTCAGAGCTGTACCGCGGCACGGTGCTGGTGATGTGGACCGACGATGGTGCTAAGTGCCAGGAGGTATTCGTTCGGCTGGACCGTGCAAATCACCGGCTCTACTGGGATGCAGTGGGCAGCAAGAATCAACTGGACGTCGCACAGCTCAAGGTAAGCAGCAGCAACACACGCACAAACACACACACACACACACACACACCGGCACGCGCGCACACACACACACACACACACACGCACACACACACACACACACGCGCACACACACACACACACACACACACACACACACACACACACACATGCAGAATTATTGTATAAACCTCAAAGCAATGTCAGTGGTGCGACACGGGGGGGGGGGGGATCTTCATTAGATTTCTGTGCACACACTTTATATGTGAATTCGTGGCAAGTGAGTTTGGCCTTGGTGCTTGGAACACTGCTGTGCATGTAATGTGATGCCTAATTCAGTAATGCATGTATCGCTCTGTAGTGTAGGGGAGCGCTCACACTGCAACCAAAACACACGTCCATGCAGTAACAGCATGCATGTGACCAAAACGTCGCGGTTGCATTTTAAACTCTGACTGTGGCGACCCCAAGAGGGGGGGGGGGGCATGTATAAGGACATTGAGTCGTATGGACGCAAAACACAATAGTATTATTTCGAATGCAACCGGGCCCCGTGAATTCAAGGTTCTTGACCACAGTGAGGAAAATACTCAGGCACCCTGACGAGGATGAGACTGGTCCTCGTGAAGAAGAACAAATCAGCTATTGCCCGTGTTGGACGATTGAGGTTTTGTCCCGGCCTTGCACAAAATAAGAGTGCTCATTGCCTGTGAAAACTCACTCAATTTGAACTTGAAATGCCGACATTTTTTTCTGAAAGTGAAGGAAGTTGAAAACGCAACACTTCTCTTTGGCGTTGTTAAAGGGGAAGTTAAGGCAAAAATTAAAATTTCACCAGTTGTAGTCTCCGGGGTGCTGAGTCGAATGGTCTTGGTCCGAGAAAGCTGAGACGCTCCCTTCCTACTTGAATCCCAATCGAACTTGCGCACCTCCACCGAAACTGGGTGACTGCGCCCTACTAGATGGGGATTTGTATGCAAAATGTCACTAAAAGCGTCATTTCGTTCTTATAAAAGCACGGATGACCGCGATTGACCCATATGTTGTAGTCCTTTGGACGCTGAGTCGACTGGTTTTGGTCCGAAAAGGCTGCAATGCAGCGTTCCTCCTTTATTCCCAATCGAACATGGTTGAACAAGCGGTCACGTGCTCCTGGGTGCCCAAATCACCTGGTCACCACGCCAGCAGGCGACAACTTTCACACCAAGGTTCAACTCGAGTTCAACTCGAGTGACAGGACTGCACCCAAAAAAGGTCAAACAGGCTAGTAAGTTGTACCCTGCACGCACGGTGACCAGGTGACTGGCGTACGCAGGAGCACGTGACCGCTTGTTCAACCATGTTCGATTGGGAATAAAGGAGGAACGCTGCATCGCAGCCTTTTCGGACCAAAACCAGTCGACTCAGCGTCCAAAAGACTACAACATATGGGCCAATCGCGGTCATCCATGCTTTTATAAGAACGAAATGGCGCTTTTAGTGACATTTTGCATACATATCCCCATCTAGTAGGGCGCAGTCACCCAGTTTCGGTGGAAGTGCGCGAGTTCGATTGGGATTCAAGTAGGAAGGGAGCGTCTCAGCTTCCTCGGACCACGACCATTCGACTCAGCACCCCGAAGACTACAACTGGTGAAATTTTAACTTTTGCCTTAACTTCCCCTTTAACGCGATTCTCGTGTCACAGTGTGAGCATGCCCTTACCATGCATTCTCCGGTCCTTCGTGTACTGACCAGTGCCATTCTCCGGTCCTTCGTGTACTGACCAGTGCCATTCTCCGGTCCTTCGTGTACTGACCAGTGCCATTCTCCGGTCCTTCGTGTACTGACCAGTGCCATTCTCCGGTCCTTCGTGTACTGACCAGTGCCATTTTGCGGGATTTCGTGGCTTTGCGTATTCAATTTGGTGGTCTAAATATCCGGGCATACAGCTGCAACTGAAACTGTGTTTCCAATTCAACTATAGCTTTCCTGGAATACTCTCGAACACACGCTACGCATCTCTGTAGAGTTGACAAACACTGATGTAGGCTTAGTTGCAATGCTCTTTACAGTGTATTGGCCAGGATTCAACCGCTAACTAGTCAGTGACAAGCCTGTTGTACGGGCAAAGCCGCTAACTAGTCAGTGACAAGCCTGTTGTACGGGCAAAGCCGCTAACTAGTCAGTGACAAGCCTGTTGTACGGGCAAAGCCGCTAACTAGTCAGTGACAAGCCTGTTGTACGGGCAAAGCCGCTAACTAGTCAGTGACAAGCCTGTTGTACGGGCAAAGCCGCTAACTAGTCAGTGACAAGCCTGTTGTACGGGCAAAGCCGCTAACTAGTGATAGTGTCACTGTGTACAGTCAGACCTCGCTTATCCGATCCTCTCGCCATCCGGATCCCTTGCCATCCGGAAGAAAGTTGTTGGTTACCGATTTACAGCATAATTATGTCATGGATATGTACAGTATGTGTGTTCGATTATCCGGTTCCCTCGCCTATCCGGATATGTTTTGGAAGAACGGATGCGTGCGGTTAAGCCATGTCTGACTGTATCACTTATTTCACTTATTTTATGTAGTTACAAGGAAATTATTTATCTAGTGAAATATATATTCCTTGTGATTCTCTGCTAGATGGTGTTGCGTGGGCAGCTGCCCAAGGAGCCCAAGAGCATCCAGAAGCATTTCTTCATAAAGGTAGATAACGTTTATCCGTAGTAGGCCCTGATCCTGTATGGAATGTCATCGGTTACTTTTACAATGCCACTAGCACTCCATATCATGTACTTGGATTGGAAGTACTATGTTTGAGACGCATTTGCCTCTGGTCCGGAGACAGGGAGGTGTTGCAATACAGTGGCAGGGAACTTGTGCGCAGGAATCCTTGCCTGGAGATTCCTGGGGCACCTATGCAATGTTTCGAGTTTGAGACACCATGGCAATGGGTTATAACATGTCTGTTCTAGCCATGGGGAAGGAAGTTGTTGCTGGCCCTCACCTTCCGACAGCTCACCATGGAATACACATCTTCACAGTCCCACAGGGTAAACAGGATATGAAATTAATTACATCATCATTTCAGATGCTTTGTATGAAGTGGTAAAAGTGCGGCATCACAACCACTGGCTTGTTGCTACTGTACTTCAAGTACATGTATAGCATATTGCTGTCTGATGATCGGTTAAAACCATGAAACTCAGAGTTACAGCAGAAACGCTTTTGATTCCTCTCAAGTGTGTGTAGCATATGGCATGCGATGATGCCAGTATTCGCATACTATTATGCATGGAGTGTTGCTATTCATGAAGTTGACTGTACCGTAAAGTACCGCGAGAGCGCCCCACCTTGATTTTACAGCCAGGGAAAGGAAAATCGTATGGCAGAGTGCACCAAAGTGTGTACAGTTGGAGAACATTAGCGTACCAAGGTCACACGTAGTAGGTTTTGTGTGGAGCTCGTGTCCGCTCGAAGGTAAACCGAGTACGGATTGACTGCACAGCGTGCAATGTGTGTACAAGGTTCGTGTCGTATGACCAACAGCTAGTACAGACAGGACACCACCACCACAATACGACCACGAAAGGACGAGATGGTGAGGCGCTCTGGCGGTACTTTACGGTACTAGTGTGCTCTATTGCAGGCTATGTACATGTATGGTCTTTTCTCAGATTTTACAAACACACCGATTCCTAGTATTTATCACATGACACAATGTGCTAGTATAACATTGTTTGCTTGCTTCTAGTAACTTCAAGTAGGCTGCCATGCTCTGTATTACTGTGCAGAGCCTGTGGGATGTACAGGCCATCTCACTGGTTCTATGCCGTATCGTTCTGTCTGGTGTCGTTCAGCCCACCGAGGAGAAGTGCTTGTCCATCTACTATGGCAGCTGGCCATGGTCGACACTTAACCTAGCATGTCTGAACGCACCCGCCTCGGTGATTCAAGCATGGCACACGGGCTTGCGCTGTCTTCTCGAAGCGCTGCCTGTGTCCGTTCGACCGCGCTGCATGCGGCCTGCGGGTGCTCAAGACTCGGCTGTGAAGAAACCTGACGAAGTCGAGGCGCTGGGAGGCCATCACATCAAGGCTCACTCTTTACAACTACCCGTATCTCCTATGCTGTTGGACGAGAAATCTGCTGCACCGCCCAGCACAGCCGTATCAAGGACACGGTGGTCCTCATTGCCATCGTCACCACCGCCAGTAGGAATGTTCCCGTTGTCATCCCTGACAGAACAGGACGAGGCTGCCGGGGCAGCTCCAGATGCCGTTGGCAAGAAGCCCAACAAGCTGTCGCGACTCAACGCTACCGAATCTCTCGGAGATAACTGGATTTTAAATTACCAGCTGAGGTGTCTCTATACTGAGCTTCTGCGCCGCCATCGACTGCTGTCACCACTGCTTGCTGTCAGCTGCTTCTCTGGTCTGAGAGCTTGGAAAGCAGAGAAGGTAATGCATGTAGAAGAGGTCATACACGCACGCATGCACCCACAAACACCCCCCCCCCCCCTCCACACACACACACACACACACATCATGGAGCCATGTTCCAAAATGTGTGTTTTATTTGGGTCATACACTGATACCACTGTCCAGCAATGCACATGTACATGCACTTGTCATGATATAGACAACTATTGTCTTTTGTTTACTAGTAACTCGGATGGTGAGCAAATTAAATTATGGTGAAAAATTGTGAGTTTTGTGCCATTTTGTCGCACTCGCTGACTGTATAAGATCTGGTTACGTTGGTGGACAGTTAGCAACTCCTAACATTTTGTCCTCCTTTTTCATCTTGTTTTTTGTCTTTGTGTTCTTGTGCCTGCAGGTTTTAGATGCCATATTTGCGGAGAATGTTGACATTCTGATGGCATCCAATCTGTCAGCATTGTCACAGAGTATATCGTTCAAACTGTTTGTGGAGCTGTACATTGGCTATACATTGCATCGGCGTGAGGACGTGCGGCAGGTCAGTGACCCCTGGATTGTTGCCTACTCGTGGAATACGTGTGAGGGTGTGTATGTGTGTGTGTATGTATGTGTGTGTGGGTGGATGTGAAAATAAAAATTAAAAATAGGGATTCACTGGCCAGAAAAAGCCACTTCAACCAGCTGTGTGGTGGATACCACGCTAAAAATTACTGACGGTCAATTCATCAGCCTAGCAAGCTGTTGAATGGTGTAATCTCAGCACAAGTTGCTATGTCTAACATAGCTGTTCGCTATCATCGCTTCCGCGATGGGCATGTCTGAGGTCTGAGGTGTGTGTGTGTGTGTGTGTGTGTGTGTGTGTGTGTGTGTGTGTGTGAAGTCAATGATTAGCTACCCGTTGGTGTTGCCTTGCCGTGCGTGGCAAGAATGATGCATGGGTTTTGAGTGATACAACAATTCACAGAAGAATCAGACATACATGCTACAATGCTACTCTATTGAGTAGTGATCTGATCGTGTTTGCCTGTATGGCCCGATACTGCACTTGCATGTATGTGGCACCTGCATGTGCTGCTGCTGTTGCTGCTGCTGCCGCTTTGCCACGCGCAGGTGTATTTGGACTACGCTACGCGCAGTGGTATACTGTGCCAGCAGTGCAGCAAAGCCAGCGTCTGGTGCAGATGTAGCACTGTGGATGGACTGGGCAACGTGTCCAAGAGCAGCACGTCATCATCACTATCCTCAAGCAGTAGCAGCAGCTTATCTGGCTCCATGAATCGCGACTACTTTACAATGGCCTCCTCGCAGCAAGAGGAACGAAGCTCCGGAGGCTCTCCAGATGCTAACAAGGGATCAAAGAGAAGAAAGGAGGGCAAGAGAAGTGGCAGTGGAACTCTTTTGGGTCGGCGTCTTCGCAAACGCAGCATTGGCACTCAAGCAGTAACGCCGAGCTCCGATGCACCGGATGTGGGAATCACCAGTGATGACGTCATGGTTGTCAACGACGACGGCGAGGTGCGGGCAATGAAGGCACGCATGTCCCTGGACATGTTCTGTGACCTTGTGCAGGGTCAGAGCGAGGAGGTCTTATCGCGTGCCGATTGCCTAGAGGTCGTTGTGGCATTTTCCAAGATGGGCTACGACGAGTCTGGCCATGACTTCAGCTCGGACCAGCCGCCAGCGTGGATCAGCAAGACTCTCTTCATGCGATACCTGATGACCGAAGGACAAATGCCAGTTGTTGGTCCAGGAAGTGACGAGGAGGAGAATGACCTCAGCCAACCGTTGTCTCATTACTTCATTGCCACATCGCACAACACCTACCTAACTGGACATCAGCTGTTGGGATGGTCCACCGTGGACATGTACATACAGGTACTGTGCTGCACACTACTCTACTGTACACTACTCTACTGTACTGCACTCTACTGTACACTACTCTACTGTACACTACTCTACACTACTCTACTGTACTGCACTCTACTCTACTCTACTCTACTCTACTCTACTCTACTCTACTCTACACCAACATACTGATCAGCTAGAACCACAGTGCTGGCTAGTGAAATCCAACCCCATCATGAATATAACAGCTCTGGGGCTATGCAGGTCAAGCACTATGATCAATCGGGACTGTGAAATGAACAGGGCTCTGTTATATGTATAGCAGTTAGGGTTGGATTTCACTTGCTACCACTGTATGTGTACAGTCCTGTAGGCTGTTTTTCCCCCATCATTGTCCTTTCCCACGCTAAGAGCGAAGGAAGAGTTGAAGACGAGGTGGGGATAGATTGGTACTCAAGCTTTGAGTAGGAATCAATCCCATCCCGGCAATCCATGGTTACTCCAATGTGCCAAGTACATGTATTTCACCTCCAAGATTTCCGACAGTGTCATGCAAATACTAATACAATGTACTTCACAGCCGAAGGAGTCAGACTGACATGCTTGAATGGGTGTTTGCATGCATGTGTGCTCTCTCTCTCTCTCTCTCTCTCTCTCTCTCTCTCTCTCTCTCTCACTCTCTCTCTCTCTCTCTCTCTCTCTCTCTCTCTCTCTCTCTCTCTCACACACACACTCACTCACTCACGTGTGTATGATGTATAGGTGTGTGTTTGTATGTATGTACTATTGGTTTATTCATATATATTTGTGTGTGTGTGTGTGTTTGTGTGTGTTTGTGTGTGTGTGCACGCGCGCACACACACACTTGTATGTGTTCATGCCCGTACGTGAATGCGTGTGTGCATGTAGGTTCTTCACACCGGCTGTCGGTGTATTGAGATAGACTGCTGGGACGGAGACCGTCAGCCAGTTGTCAAACATGGCAGGACGCTGGTTACAAAGATTCTATTCGAGGTAACCCTCGAAGTAGATATGATAAGCGTGTACCCAGTGTGACCATGGGCTACACCAGTTGCCATGCATACATTGCAGAGAATCCGACGGTCCAAGAGGCTCCGCCGAAACGTGTAGCAGTACCGAAGAGCTTACTGACTTGAGGGTTTAATCCAGCACAACCTCTCTTGTCTGGCCCTGTCATATGTTATCTTGAAGCCTCCATTAACTTAAGCGGACACCTTGCAGGCACGTATCGGCAGTCAATCTAGAAAATCCCTTCCGTTTAAGTTGCTAATTACTTGCAAAAGTGCCCGATACCATGAGGGCAGAGCCAAATGACACAAGTTTGCAATGGAATACCGGTGATGCCAAATTTTGATGTTACTCATAGTGTCATGGATACGGAATTTAGCGGCCCTATTCCACTACAGACTCAGTGTTTTCTAGTTCTCAGTCAGTATTGTGTGTAATTCTCAGTCAGTATTGTGTGTGGTGTTCTTCTAAGTTATGGGGTGTAGGGGCGTAGCATAACCCCGTTCAGTCTGCTTTGGAAGGTCATGTTAGGCCACATAGTGTATAAAATAATTCACCTTATTTTCATTTTTGCAGCCAATGATACTGGCTCAGATAGGTCCTTTTATTATGAAGTTTTGCGGTAAACAGCACTCCGAAACGAGTCTCGTACAGCAGACTACATGTATACATAATTCTCCTTTGATCTTGAACTACATGTACATGTGCCATCGGCTGCTTCTTACAAACGTTTTGCTGGAGGCTCCGACATTTGGACTTGCAAACAAACATGCTTCTTCTCCTCGAATGGTAGGGAGCAGCACGTTGGAACAAACATAGCACAGTGTAGTCACTTCACACCAGGGCTAACACACCGGTGTTTACTACTCCCGGCTTCATGGTCACACTCAGCTCCCCTCACTCCGGTCACCCTGCTGTTTTAGGGTTTTCAAATGCGTCGACAATGGCTAGCATGTACAATCATGTTCAAGACTGACAATGACATACTGTAGACCATGTACACAACATGTATGAAGGACCTACCCGGTACGTGTACAAGTCCAGTCCACGCATCGACAGATGAACGTTGCACGCAGACTTTGCGATATCTTATATCCTGTTTTGGGCGTTTTGCGGACATGGTACGGCCAACTCTAGCTGCTTTGTTTGCGAGTTTTGCGATACGGCGTTACACGCCTGGGGTGAATCTGAGATATGGCCCCCACTTGATCCCAAGGCGACGGGATAAGAGAGGTTTTACGGTATGGCTCCATGGACCAAACTCCTCCTCCACCCCTCCTCCTCCTCCTCCTCCTCCTCCTCCTCCTCCTCCTCCTCCCCCCCCCCCGAGATCACAGGGTAGTTAACAGTGAAGTTTGCTGTCGTCATTCCGTATTTGTGTCACCTTCCTCTCACCAGGACGTGATCATTGCTGTCAGTCAACACGCATTCGTTGCTTCACCGTACCCGCTGATAATCTCCATTGAGAACCATTGCTCTCATGGGCAGCAGGTTAGTAGTCAGCTGTACAACACTGAGTCTGCGTATGATTCGTTCAACTTGACCTAGTGCTCCTTGCAGGGCTGCTAGCTGAGGGTGCTGCACCCGCTTCCAGGGCCGCCTAACTTAGTTGCTTATGCACACGGCTCTGCTCCGTGATGATGATACAGTCAGGCAGCTACATTATTCTGCACCCTGCTAGAATTCCTTACTGCAAGACGTGAAGTGTTCCTGAGTGAAGTCCGCTCACCATCAGATTCTCTGCTTTGGGTTTAATAAGCGCCGACATCTCTAGCTCAGATGTATAGAAGCCCGGTGAATGGGCAGACTGAGCATTGACTGGTCATTGTAACAGTATGGGTCCTGCAGTTATGCAAGAGGTGCACTGACCGTACCCCTGCTCTTCCTTTGGAAACTTGATCCACTTGTCTTTCCGTTTCAGCGTTGAGCCGCAGATCGAGTTGTCGGCTGTGTTTTCCCTTTGCGCACAGAAAATGATGGCAGACATGATGGTCAAGTATCTAGGCAGCGCTCTTCTCACGGAGAAGGAGTTTGAAGGCGGCGACCTCACACAGCTGCCATCACCGGAGGTAAGTAGTCGCCATAGCAACACATTTGAAAGTTTAATAAATGCATGTGTATGCAATCTCCGGACAGCTAGCTTTTGACCATGTTAGGTCTCATCATCAGCATAGCTCCAAGTCGCTGGTCATTCCGATCAACCACACAGAAGTCTAATGAGCAACAAAGCATTCTTGAATAGGGCTTGAAAGTGATGACGTCAAAAACGGCCAGGGAGTAGTAAGTTGACATCAGATTTCTATTTTGGATCCACTAAGGTGTGACTTTGCTATTGCCTCAGTATGTGGGTGCATAGCAACCCACTCATGTCGTATGCAGGGGTGACTTTTACTTCGCCACCAGTTGTAACCCCGCCCCCAGTAGCCAAATCAGTCAGTTTCACTGGCTACATCACCTTGCTGTGAGTAAGACGGCTTTAAATGTGCTTGGATCCATACAAAAACTGGATCCAAGTGGATCCAGTTTTTGAATTTTTGAAATTGTTGCTATGCTGTGACGTAGCACTTTCAAGCCCTATTGGCTCAAAGCATCAGCATACCAGTACTGCGTTTTTAAGATGTCGTTTAGTGCCCGCACAATGTACAGTGGATGGCCATATTCCTCTTACACTGAGTACATGCATACTGTGACTGTGTCGTTATCATGTGCAAGCATGAAATCGATACTGACCAAACAGCCACTGATCTAGCTGTCATACCTAAAGTCTCTTCCTCTAGGTTTGCCTGGACAAGTCTTGTCAACATTTTCCTTGTCTTGATGTGAAGCCTCTCCCCTTCCGTCAACGCCTGGAAAAATGTACAGCATCCATTGCTTGGCCGGACATCAAAGTTGAAATAGAAAATTAGAAACACTCCATTGATTGTGCTATTATGCAAATCGAATGTCAGACGTAGCAGCATACCCCACGTTCAACTTACAATACGACGAGGATGTCTTGTAAGTATTTGGTGCCTTTTGACCAATGCCAAATTTGGTTCTGTCCCCTTTCATATACATCCAGGATTTGAAATACAGAATTCTCTTGAAGCATGGGCGCATGTCACCGGCCGATTCTTCCCTGCTGCAACGAAGAGCCACGCAGAACAGCCCGTTGGCGCTATCTCGTCTTCAGCACGGAACAATGCCGCGCACTCCATCACCCAGCACCACGCCAAGGCGACACTGCGATGACTTTCCACTGGTACGTTGTGATTGCCACGGTGATGCAAGCTATACATCATGGTAACTGCGTGCTTACAGGGGCAATGCCGTATTTCTCAGTCTGTTTTCGCTTAACGGTGTATTCAGGTTTTTGATCAAGCCATTAGTGCGCCGCGACTTGTGAGGACTGTGTGGAAGGAAATCATCTCGCTCGGATTCAGGCCGCATGCGACTGTTGTGGATGTTGATCGATGTGGATACTGAGCACCACGAGGGGAGATGTAGTAGATCTACACTGAATGTCTGCTGTACAAGGGTTTGTTATGCTGGTTACTTGAAGATATCATAAGAGTTGACTTTTTCAAAGTAGGATCTTTGCCCGAGCTTTTGTTGTCCGGATGATGTGTTGGTTGTGTTGATGTGCAGACTGTTGGGAGTTCAGAGTCGGAGCTTCACACCATCCACCTTTCCACGACATTGCCACAGTGGCAGATCAATGGTGAAGATGCTACCCTGGATGCAGATCAAATCATGCCGGCAACGCCACCCATTCTCGCCACCACAATTGGTAGGGACATCAACGAGGCAGACAGCCCGCGTATTCCTCGGGCACTACGCTCGCACAGCGCACAGCCCGCCACTCATTCGGGCGGTGGTTCAAGCAGCTTGTTGGTTAGCACGAACAGCGGTGCTCTTCCATCACTGGTGATGAGCCCCGACTCACCAGGCCTTGTTCCACCGCAGCTCAACATGCGCAGCCATTCTCTACCACAAGCCGTCGACCCCAAGATGCTACCTCACCTGCTGGACCAGAACAGAACGAGCACTTCGGACCAGCAGGGCTACCAGCTGCAACAGCCGCCGCAAGCACAGTTTGACTGTACGCAGCAGGACGGTGGCTCCAAGGCAGCCATTGCACCCGAACTCTCCTGTCTGATATTCTGCAAGTCCATCAAGTTCACTAGCTTTGATGTAAGTCAGTGGGCACTGAGCTGAAAATACAAACAAATTGGCAAGCCGTCCAGTTGTTACTGGAGTGGTAGCTGACCTATGCATGTTTTATCTGTGGTGATCTTAGCGACATCTTCCATTCAACCCCCGGTCCCCGTTAGCTCTAGAGTAGTAGCTGTTCTAAGCCGACAATGATGCTGAATTCACAAAGGCTGATACGAAAAAACAAAAAGAACTAGATGGTAGCAATATCTCTAGTCACTGGCTGAGCTCCCACGGTCAACTGGGTACTCACTACTCAGAGTGAGGCCGGTAACATAGATGCAGCTAACGAGGTTCGCTCCTTTGTTGGGCATTGGCCGTGGGGAGTCGTGAGACTTATCACCTCACCCGTGCCATTAGGCGCTGCATCTGCAGCCACCCTGGTATAATCAGGTATGGTGGTGGCCTGGCACGAGCGAAACTTCTCTAAGCTAGTTGTGTTTCTCAACACCGAATCGTAAGCTACTGAACTTCTTGGAAATGACTACGTGCATGACAATAACTACTAGTAACGTACATGCATGGCAATGGCTGCCACCCTCCGTCTAATGTTCCTGCACACTCTGTGCTGCATGGCAATGGCTACCACCCTCCGTCTAATGTTCCTGCATACTCTGTGCTGCATGGCAATGGCTACCACCCTCCGTCTAATGTTCCTGCATACTCTGTGCTGCATGGCAATGGCTACCACCCTCCGTCTAATGTTCCTGCATACTCTGTGCTGCATGGCAATGGCTACCACCCTCCGTCTAATGTTCCTGCATACTCTGTGCTGCATGGCAATGGCTACCACCCTCCGTCTAATGTTCCTGCACACTCTGTGCTGCATGGCAATGGCTACCACCCTCCGTCTAATGTTCCTGCACACTCTGTGCTGCATGGCAATGGCTACCACCCTCCGTCTAATGTTCCTGCACACTCTGTGCTGCATGGCAATGGCTACCACCCTCCGTCTAATGTTCCTGCACACTCTGTGCTGCATGGCAATGGCTACCACCCTCCGTCTAATGTTCCTGCATACTCTGTGCTGCATGGCAATGGCTACCACCCTCCGTCTAATGTTCCTGCATACTCTGTGCTGCATGGCAATGGCTACCACCCTCCGTCTAATGTTCCTGCATACTCTGTGCTGCATGGCAATGGCTACCACCCTCCGTCTAATGTTCCTGCACACTCTGTGCTGCATGGCAATGGCTACCACCCTCCGTCTAATGTTCCTGCATACTCTGCGCTGCATGGCAATGGCTACCACCCTCCGTCTAATGTTCCTGCATACTCTGCGCTGCATGGCAATGGCTACCACCCTCCGTCTAATGTTCCTGCACACTCTGTGCTGCATGGCAATGGCTACCACCCTCCGTCTAATGTTCCTGCATACTCTGTGCTGCATGGCAATGGCTACCACCCTCCGTCTAATGTTCCTGCACACTCTGTGCTGCATGGCAATGGCTACCACCCTCCGTCTAATGTTCCTGCATACTCTGCGCTGCATGGCAATGGCTACCACCCTCCGTCTAATGTTCCTGCATACTCTGCGCTGCATGGCAATGGCTACCACCCTCCGTCTAATGTTCCTGCATACTCTGCGCTGCATGGCAATGGCTACCACCCTCCGTCTAATGTTCCTGCATACTCTGTGCTCTGCGGACAACTCTAACAGGCTGCACAGGGTCCTTGCACCCAGATGATCTCTGTCTCCGAGTCCACTGCCAAGAAGCATATGATCAAGGGCTACACGGCGAAAGTGCTCACCAAGTACGAGTGTTTATGGAGTGTATGTGTGCCTGCGTGTTTATGTGTGTGTGTGTGTGTGTGTGTGTGTGTGTGTGTGCGTGTGTGTGTGTGTGTGTGCATGTGTGTGTGTTTTGTGTTTGTGACATTGTGCTAGCCTAGGCTAAGGCCCAAGTGGACATGACACAAAACTACGTTGTTGCCCCTTGTCTTGCAACAGTGCGCAATGTAGCAAGGTAGAGCTATATCCCTCCAATTGCCCTTTTTGGGGAGAGGCACAACAATAGCACAACCGTATGCACGCACACACAACACACACACACACGACGCACCGTGACATGCACACACGCGAACTGTGATCCCCAAACACACACACATAGACTCGTATATGGACATCACGCATCATACATAGAAAACAGAAAGGTGGCGAATAGGTTGGCTTTCATGCTCACACATTATTGTGGACTCAACCCGTCACATCCTGTCCTCCAGGAGAAGGAGGCCTCCATGTTTATAATTTCTTTTACTCATGACTTTTGTGTGCATGAATGCTACAGCTTCAACCATAGCCAGCTAAGCCGCATCTACCCGTTCTACAAGCGCTTTGACTCGACCAACTTTCCGTACTGTTTGTACTGGAGATGTGGATGCCATATGGTGGCACTGAATTACCAGACTCCAGGTACTATATAGTACATGCATGCTGGTTGTTTGTAAGAACAAGGTGATGCTTGGATCAATACAAACATGGTGTCCATAATGAAATGCCTTTTAAATGATGATCTGTGCATTGTGTGACATCAGCATGACGGTACAGTGAAACCTGTCTAAGACGACCGCTCAAGGGACCTTTGAAATTTTGGTCTTTGTTACCAGGTGGTCTCCTTATCCAGGGTCGTTTGACTGGAAAGAGCATCCCTTGATTCTGGTTCCAGTGGTCTTGTAGGACAGGTGGTCGCCTTATCCGAGTGGTCGCCTTATCCGAGTGGTCGCTGCCTTGACAGGTTTCACTGTATATCCACTAGTGTACATCATTAAATACACTACACTAATTCTCACACACAACAGACTACACTAATTCTCACATACAACAGAGGCACACAACAGAGGCACACAACAGAGGCACACAACAGAGGCACACAACAGAGGCACACAACAGAGGCACACAACAGAGGCACACAACAGAGGCACACAACAGAGGCACACAACAGAGGCACACAACAGAGGCACACAACAGAGGCACACAACAGAGGCCGCGGAAAGGTTGTGTAGCTGTAACTTTACGTTTCACGCATTTCAGCGATCATCAGACGGCAGCATTTGATACCCGAATTCTAGAATTCTGTACTATTTTACTGTGACCCCCTCCTGGTTGAAACATCAAGCACTGCTTTCATTAGATTAGCATATGGTGTCGAAGTTGAAGTGGCAGATTCTTATTTGTTTGTCGTCACAGCCTAGGCCGCATAGCAGTCTGTAATCTTGTGTGTGTGTGTGTGTGTGTGTGTGTGTGTGTGTGTGTGCGCGCGTGCGTGCGTGCGTGCGTGGGTGTGTGCGTGCGTGTGCGTGGGTGCGTGCGTGCGTGTGCGTGCGTGTGTGTGGTTGTGTGTGTGTGGGGGGGGGGGGGGGGTGCGCACACGCATGTGTGTGTGTGTGTGCATACGTGTGTGCTGATGTGTGTGTGTGTGTGTGTGTGTGTGCCAATGCTTGTGTGGTGACTGGATATGCGGTTCACTTACTGAATTCCAGACCAGCACCTGCGCAGTTACTTGTCCCACTTCATGTGGCATAGAAACTCCGGCTACATTCTCAAACCGCAGGTACAGTGGAGAGGCTAGAGATTTGCTTTGCGCATGACACTAATTGTAAACAAACAGGATCATCGGAACCTAGAACCTGTGCATTTCAGACTCAATGCTTTTTTGCACAGCTGTGTTGTGCTTGATGGTAGTGCTGTCACTAACCTGAGATATGCGGTGACTATTTCTCTCACTGAAAACCAATACAATGGGTCGTCCGTGCCATTGATAGCCTTGGAACACAGGGGTGACATGAGCAACGGGATTGGTGACTCACTTGCTTAGGAACAGTTGTTTAGGACCACTTGCGATTCAACTTTAATGTGTCCTGGATAATATGGATATGAACGTGTCCTATGTATAGAATAATCTACTGACAGAGGATCTACTGCATCTATTTCAGTCAGACCTCGCTTATCCGGTCCTCTTTTATCCGGATCCCTCGCCGTCCGGACGAAAATCGTTGGTTACCGATTTACAGCATATGTCGTGCATACATAGAGTATGTATGTTCGATTATCGGGTTCCCTCGCCAATCAGTAGGAATTTATGGATTTTCAGTTGACTAGTCCGTAAATAAATAAGCCAGTGCACCGTCTGGTATGGCCACTAGCACACCTCGTATCGTCCCTCTCTGATGGCATGGCATGTGCGAATCCGTTGGGTGTGGAAAGTCCCGGCATTTGATCAATGGTCAGAGATGTCAGGATGGCCGAGCGGTCTAAGGCGCCAGACTCAAGGTCCTGTACCTTCTGCAGTCAATGCAGATTGGAGCCTTCTGGTCCACGTATGTGGGCGTGGGTTCGAATCCCACTTCTGACAGATCTTTTTTGCATTTTTGCATTTTTGGAAAGTCTTTCATTGCAGTAATACTGAAATGGCACCACGTGCACGGAAATGCTTGCAATTGGCTTCAATTTTTGAATTTTTTCCCAGGGGAGGGCTCCGGACCCCCCCCCCCCCCCTTCCATGGCTGCATCACCTCCAAAGTTGGTGCGGTGGGCCTGAAGTAAGCATGACCAGCACTGTGAATCATACTTCGCGGTATGTTTCAAGGATAATCGGATTGTTCCGTACAGAGCGAGCTTAGAAAGACACAAAGCCAGTGCATTACTTATCCTCTATATTGGCATTGATCACATGTCTAGCAATGCACCGGAAGGTGAAATAATTATACAAATACTTCAGAAGTACACCAAAATAAGGACAAGTTTATGACTGGTCAAATAGTCATCCTTATTCTTCTGGAAAGCGCTCAGCCATCATAGGCATTGAGCACTCTGCGCAGATAAGGAATTACGAGCTTTACTTCAGAAGTAAACTGATAAGTAATCTGTTATCGTGACTCATGCACGTATGCCCTCCTTGTATCATCACACACTGGATCTCATTCTGATGTCATACCAGTTTGGAGTCCATTGTGCGTTTCAACTCCTATGCTCTTCGTCAAGTAGTGGAGATGTCAGGATGGCCGAGCGGTCTAAGGCGCCAGACTCAAGGTCTTGTACCTTCTGCAGTCAATGCAGATTGGAGCCTTCTGGTCCACGTATGTGGGCGTGGGTTCGAATCCCACTTCTGACACATCTTTTTTTTGCATTTGCTTGGTGGTACTGTAAATAACCCGGGAGTAGCAAAATATCTACTACCACCAGTATCTGTCACCAGGAAAGTCAGCTGCTTCTGTCGATTCTTTTTGTGGAACGCGACTACAATTGAGTAAAACTACAAAAAACAACAAAAGACAATCCTAAGTTGCGAGTCACAATACCGGCCTACTCATAGAAGCACTATTCATCATACCTTCTTCATGGGACCCGGGCGAGTAGTACAGTGGGAGGTAGTAGCAATACTGGCAATACCGGCTTCATCACAGTGGACTCTGTCTGGGTGGAAGTTGTGAGTCAGTCAAGTGTCAAGTTAAATCGGCAGAACACATGAGTGGCCATATAGACAGCCACCAATTGTACATATTTTTCATCCGCAGAAATTTTTGCCAGAAGTCAAACTTCGACCTTTCGTTGAAAGCTTCCTTTCATTTTGGCGAGTCCTCAACACACTGAGTTACTATGATTTCAAACGAAAGTTCACAAGTACGCTAGACCATCCCTTGTCTAGCCATTCCTATTCCTACATTGCAAATCATCTTTCTGGCACCGGTGAATAGTTTGAGTACCCTCTCGAATTTTTAGGATGTTCTCCAAAGCTCTCTCCAAACTCCGGAGGTGGTTGAAAGTTGGATGTCCCCTCGTCGCGGATTTTACGCATGCGGCCTACCATAAAATGCACGTGTTTGCCAGTGCGACCAAAATACATGTACGCTGCAATGATGCCGCCCCTCAATGTTACCATGGTTACAGCCAGTTTGGTACACTGTACTCAAGAGATCAGTGAGATCCGTTCTTTCATTCTTCCTTTTTTTCTTCATCTCCCACTGAGTGACGTTTCTCGAAGAACCAGCAGAAAATGAGGATGCACCCTAAGTGTGCACGATACATTAAACCAAGAGTCCACAGCTAACAGTATGCACCAGTGATTAGGGGCCAGTACACGACACACACTGCTTTCTTTACGTGACCAGCCCGCACTACACTCTGTACTCATGGACTCGAAACCTGCGATCTCCCGCACAAGCATTCCCATGTTTCTCTGATTCGTCAAAATAATCATGGCATGGCACAATCCTGGATTCTATGTGCTTGACACTTGAAACAGTTTGTACTTTCAACTGGGTGTGAGTTTCAAATGTCAGAGATGTCAGGATGGCCGAGCGGTCTAAGGCGCCAGACTCAAGGTCTTGTACCTTCTGCAGTCAATGCAGATTGGAGCCTTCTGGTCCACGTATGTGGGCGTGGGTTCGAATCCCACTTCTGACAGATCTTTTTTTGCATTTTGTGCGCATTCGCGTAACAAAATTGGGACTGAGGTGGCCAAGTTTAGGCAGCAGCCCACCTTCAATTTCGGACATCAAAGTTTTTCAACCATGATTGTGTAATATTTAGACCATTTTCTTTACTTGTTAGCATGTATGTGTCACACATGGACGCTTGCTAAAACTACATGTGCATGTATATCTTGTTCACGACACCCGCTGCATCATTGGCAAACAATGCCCTGTATTAGCGGTATGTTTTTGGCTAGAACTGGATCCAGCGCAGTATGTGACGAATACTGCAAGTAGCGAGGAGGGAGAAGGGCTTGTGTGTCTAGTCCGAGAAAAGAGAAGGCCCACGCCACCATGCATGCAACTTTTATGACTCCCTGAACGATTCTGACAAGTCAGGTATCGAAAAGCCATTTTTAATATCATGGGTTTTAGATCAGACAACCACGCAGAAATCCCCGTATACGGCATCGTGGTAACACACTCTGTCGTTTTCAAATAATTAAAAAAAATATCCGCGAGGCGTTTTTAATTCCTGGCCCCTTGCAATGCTATCACATCACACAAACAGTGTGGCCAAGTTCTCTTTTTGTTTTGTTTGTAGGTGGCATGTGATCCAGATTAGGTAAAATAGTAATACCTTTAGCCCGAAACCCATGTTTTTGCTGGTGTCATATCTCTTTTCAAATCACACTTCTGTACATAAATGTCAGACATGTTTACCATGGTTACTGACTATGTGCTGTATACCTGTACCCTGTCGTTGTCGATGTTGTGATGCAGGCGCTGCGGCCGCCGTCCACACCTTTCTTACCGCCGCCTTCGCTGACGGAGAGTCCCATACGCATAGCCATCACAGTAAGTATAGCAGTGTGTTGCTCTACACATACACACACACACACACACACACACACACACACACGTACGCGCACGCACGCACACACACAGTGATGGCAGCTAAAATCCGACCCCTGCTCGGTGCACTCACATTCCGAAAACCAAGCGCGCGCTTGTACTCCTACACTACCGAATAGAGACAGCTAGAATCGGTGCTGCATTCGAGCACGAAAAATCAGGGGTTGGATTTTAGTTGCCCCCGCCGTAGCTAGTACAGTAAGGCGAGACCAAAATAAAATCGAGATTCCCGGGCAGGACCCATCTGAAATTGGTGCGGGCGGGCGAATTTTTATTTTTTTATTTTTTCCGATGTGTGTATGCATGGCATGCTGAACTTTTTTTTCAGTATTTTCCGGTATTTATTTTATAAGTTTTTTACAGACGACAGGTACATGGTACGTGGTTTACCGGTACCCGTACTATTTCTTTTGTATTTCGGCCAACGACAGCCCTGAGTCGTACACCAGGGAGCCGTACAAGCCCAGGTTTGTGTGACACCATGTCACAGATCTACTCGCACGATCAGTACTGTACATAACACGAACTGGCGACGAGGAGACAATAACATTATTAAGGCGATAAATAGTATAAGCGAAGCGGACATTACGAAATGATGAATGAGAATACATGTGTCAAAATTGATGTTCCTAATCGATTTTCTTGAGACTATCATCTGGGAAAAATCATCTCACAATAGAAGCTATGCGGAGAAACGAACTACTTATAGGTCTATAGGATAGTGGGAAGTATATGAGGGGAGGTGTAAAAAAACTAACGTGGGAGAGAAGACGAAAGAAAGAAGAAGAAAAGATGCGAGAGTGTTCCGACGGTGTGAGCTACTACAAAAGGTGAGTGAAATGAAGGCGTGGAAGCAGGTGAATGTGATAGAGTGAGGAACTGTGAGGTGTAGGTGTATGCGAATGAATATGTGTGTGACTGCTAGGTGAAGAGTCTCAGTTTTGTGACATTTTCTTTCTGAATGCATAGATTAGGATTGTGTTTACGGATGAGAACAGCTTCTAATACCTTTTAAAAGTTCACGAAACCTACGGCCACGGCACAAAACAGTGAAGCATGAATCGTCATCTACACCTCACAGTTCCTCACTCTATCACATTCACCTGCTTCCACGCCTTCATTTCACTCACCTTTTGTAGTAGCTCACACCGTTGGAACACTCTCACATCTTCTTCTTTCTTTCGTCTTCTCTCCCACGTTAGTTTTTTTTCACACCTCACCTTGTATACTTCCCACTATCCTATAGACCTATAAGTAGTTTGTTTCTCCGCATCTTCTATTGTGAGACGATTTTTCCCTGATGATAGTCTCAAGAAAATCGATTAGGAACATCAATTTTGATACATGTATTCTCATTCATCATTTCGTAATGTCTGCTTCGCTTATACTATGTATCGCCTTAATAACACGAACTGTTAAAAAAATTGCCTTTGGCTCGATTTTGGTGCGGGAGGGCCCGGGAATCTGTATTTTTTTGGTCTCGCCTAAGTGTGGCAGCGTGTTGCTCCACTCACAAAAGAATAGACCGAGTTGACCATAAACTCACTGAATGGGTTGGAAATACGGACTCCGGAGTGCACAACTCCACGACTAGCTGACCAACTGCTAGGCTTTGGTGAGGTTTACAGGACTTAACGCATGTAGTAATGTACTGGTTGTGAATATTCTGTCGAATCTACATTTGGTGCCTATTTGCAGGTTCTATCAGCACAGATGCTTCTACCCACAAGTGCCAATCCTATCGTCGAAGTTGAGGTGTGTCCATAACTACTTGAGTAGCATACCCGGCATAACTGTTGGAGGATATCATACAGCAGCAGCAGTACACTCTGCTCTACATCAGCTTGCTCATACCCAGCTGTCCACTGGGACATCAAGTTAGATGTTTGTTTGGATATTGCTTATCCCATGCTTCTTACTGAGGCTTGGAGGAAGCCGGGATGCAGCGCCGTGGATGTTGTTTTGAACATACAGCAACACAATCAGAAAAGTCGGTAGATGGGGTGGAGGAGGGGAGAGGCAATGTGATTCGCACCAAGCAGAAAGTGGATGGAAATCAGTACCAACATGAATCTGTACTGATCTTGCTTCTATTGCTACCCTTTTCTCCTTTGCCTTTTGCAGGTGTATGGCATCACTGAGGACTGCAAGAAGGTCTACAGTGGCCAGGCTCGACAAGCAGAGTCCTTCTCCACCTGGACAGCACGCGAAGGAAGCGTAGAAGTGATGATCAGCGCCCCCGAACTTGCAGCCATTCATATATCCATCCACGATGAACTGCAAAGTCCCAGTGAGTGGAAACCGGCTTAGTGCATTTGGTGAACGAGACGAATAGTGAGAATAAGAATTCCGGATGTACGTGTACACACGTATCCAAAGGAAAAGCCATTGACCAGTGGCTGTATCTATGTGTCTATGTCATGCCGAGGAGTACAGGTGAACCCTGGTGCAGTGAGCACCTGCTCTCAGTGACCACTTGGTCAGCACGGTGCGGCTGCTGTTCTCTAGAACGGAATCGTTTGAATGTGCGAATGCCACCATGGTGATTCTGGAGACTGCCTATGTTCAAAGAGCACGATTGCCTGATCCCTTGAATGGACAGCACGGTTGCCTGATCCCTTGAATGGACAGCACGGTTGCCTGATCCCTTGAATGGACAGCACGGTTGCCTGATCCCTTGAATGGACAGCACGGTTGCCTGATCCCTTGAATGGACAGCACGGTTGCCTGATCCCTTGAATGGACAGCACGGTTGCCTGATCCCTTGAATGGACAGCACGGTTGCCTGATCCCTTGAATGGACACTAAAAGCAGGTCACAGTCACCTGTGTACTTGTGTTAAGCAAGAGTGGCATATGACTGTAGTCATGTTAGAGGGTGCTAGTATCAAACTTGTTTAAGAAATACTCCCTCAGTGACTAGTACACGGAAGAATAACAGCACAGTCAGTGGGATGCAAGCTGCCATGAAACTTAGCGCTAAGCGTTCTCTCCTTTCTGTGTGCTTTCAGCTCGTACGGCGAAGGCCATTATCCCGTACCGGGGCTGGCGCCAAGGTTACCGGCACATCACACTGACACCGTGCACCAGCGGTCGCCATGGCAGCTCACTGGGCGGCTCGCCGTCTCTGTTCCTTCACTCTCACGTCAGCACGGCGGTGCAGCGACGTCGCTCCCTGTCCATGGTCAACCTGGGTACGGGCGTGCGGCCTGTCATGGTGCATGTCAGTCACAATGGCACGGAGCACGACATTCTGCTGGCATTGGACAGAGTAAGCTAAGCAGTATAGGATCAATACTAGCGCTCTGCTTATTCCTGTACATGGAATAACAGATAACATAGTTGTGCTAGTGAATGGACAGTCAAAGCAGCAGTTGTTTTGGCTGTCCAATCACCAGTTGGTGGCTAGTAAGTAAGTAAGTAAGTAAGTGGTAGGGTACGCATGTGTTGTGATGGATTGGTCAGTATGCTTTTCCCATGTTGCAGGCCGGTGTTGCTTGTGCACCAGTAGTTCGGCGCATGTAACGTGTGCACAATGCATAATGCATGGATATACGCACTTACTGTTTGCCACCACCGCGTGAGGTTTGCTCTGCGTGACCATATATGGATCCCATTATATGATATGTATGTCAAAATGCAGCTAATACAATTCCCCAGGACTTGCGCAATACCATCCACATTTAAATATTAAGGTCAACACTTGGAGAGAAAGATGGGGAGATGGAGAGCGACAGAGAGAGAGAGAGAGAGAGAGAGAGAGAGAAGATAATTTTTTTGTAGACATCAAATTCAGCTGCTACTTCTGAAGCCAGGAGTCAAACGTTCCCTGTGGAAGTTTCGTTTTGCGCTGGGCTTCAAATATGTTCATGCGATCAATCGTACCGACTGTTCTTGTTGTGACTTCTCGATTGCTTGAACACGATCCTTCAGCATCAGGATCTTGCTGTGCTGCATTGTTTCTGGATTCCTTGATGCCATCGTCGATTCGTCTGTATGACTGGGGTGACAGAGCCGCTCAGTCTTCGTTTCTCCTCCGAGCAGTAACATCGATCGGAGAGCCCTTCCGATGCGCTCTCCAAGACGTTTCCTATCATGATTTTTTCTAGACAGTGCTTGACATTTTGACAGGTGTAGTGCAATCCACACCGACTCCACAGTCAAAATGACCTGCGTTCATTCACCTGTATATATGCATATTGTATATGCATGCTAGTGCGGTGTTCACCTTGAATTTATGTATTATCATATTTATGAATGTCTCCAGCTTCCCATTCTCCAGCTTCCCATTCCAACAATCTATATAATTACACATTTGCATTGCATTGTCAACTGTTTTCTATGTATCGTCATGATGTGAATAGAGCGAAAACATTCAATAAAAATTTGGGCTTCTTCTGGGGACAGCTAGTGTACTGTATACTATGCTATTATTAAAGTGATAGTTTGGGAGTAGATATCCGATACTAATGATGTATTTAGAGCAAGCAAAATTGATAGTATGCAGGTGACTGGTGACTGAGCTGCAGACACGGAATACTGGGAGAAGGAATTTGGGCACTCGACTCGGACTCGGAGTCTCCAGGTCCAACAGTTTCAGAGTCAGAACTCTCTACCACGTCTACCTTTTTCCGCTTCGCTTTGCTGAAATACTGGAGCAAGGACATCGTCGTCGATCAAAATAATATGACTAACCTTTCAACAATTTGGAAACTTCCAAGTTTTTCAACCAAAAGCAAGAGGACAAAGCCGGGACTCTGATATGCAACAGGACTCAAACCAAACAAAGCGCTCCGCGCTGGCTGTAATCTGGTATGAGTTTGTAAGCGCAGTTGCCGCCCGGAAAACAGCAGAGACAAGGCACCGAAACCAGTGAACCATACATCTATCTGTCATGTACCATGATGATTGATGTACAGTAATAGCAAGAGTACATAACCCAAGAGTGTGCAACTCCAGCTATGGGGTCTGCGACGGCAGAACTTCACATCACGTGATGAACCCGTGCACTCTAGTGCATGATAGATACTGGGTTGTACGCAGCCCAGCTTTGGGTACAACTCTCTTGTGGTCACTTTGCACTGTTTGCCAGCATAACCTTTTGAACCATGTCACGTGATGTGAAGTTCTGCCGTCGCAGCACAGCATAGAGGTTGTGCAGGCAGTTGCACACTCTTGGTTATGTACTCTTGGTAATAGTAATAGCAAGAGTCCATAACCCAAGAGTATGCAACTGTGATCTCTTTTCTATGGACCAACCGCGCGGCGCGCTGCCTTCATTACATCATTCAGCTGCAGTCCGCGCACTGCGGAAAATCAAACACCGCACTTTCCCTCTAGTTTGAAATGAACTTTCGTACGGAACTGGAGTTCACGCGCCAGAATTCAGAGATTGCGTAGGTACTGGAACGAATCGAGCAAAAACGGATGGGCTCGTGCAAGAAATTGAGAGTTTGAATGCATGCTTTCAGAGCGTGATGAAGGCAAGTTACGTAATGAAGGCAGCGCGCCGCGCATGCACCCATAATCACAGTTGCATACTCTTGGGTTATGGACTCTTGGTAATAGTGATGAAACCTTTTCGCCTTGGTTCTGACAGTTACAGCCGCGTAGCGCTTGGTCAGCTACAGTTAGCGATAGCGCTAGCTGTGTAGGTAGCACAGGGCCGGACCACGCGCTACGCGGCTGCATGGATACTTGCACACTGACTGCAACGGAAAAGTGCAAGCACGTGTAGTACAATGCAGTACTCGCAGATCTACGTAGCATGCACCCAGTCTGGGCTGAGCTGAGGGCAGTCGCGCGACTCGCGGTTGTTTGATCATACAATGCATGCCAAGCCAGACCCATGGTCGAAATATTGGAGGGGGGGGGGTGCTTTGGCGCCCAAAGCACCCCCCCCCCCCCTGCCTACGCCCCTGGTAGTACATGGACACGTGAACATTATGATCTAGCCAGTCAAACAGGGCCCTCCCGGAGTCCAACTAGTCTTTAATAAGCTCGCTCTCAAGCATTCGCTGACACATTCTAGTCATGTACCATTATCTTGTACTCAGTATTATTGAGACACAGGGTAAGTTGACCAACAGAGGTAAGAACCTGTGCAGCCAAGACCTGTGTACATAACTGCATTGGTACATTGTGGCCACGTCTCTGGCAGGCCAAACACACCATTACACACTTTCCTATTGTTCTCACTTCCATTAGTGTACTTCTGAGTCTTCTGTCACTGTGACTATATTTCTGTGCCGCAGACTTGTACAGGCAAGAACATCATCGCAGCAGCTTTGGACAAGATGGGATGCTCGGTTAGCCTTCACGCAAGACAATTCACACTGCTGGCTGCAGTGGACGGATTAGGTAAATACGATGGCTGCAGTGTAGGACGTCTGTGTGTTCTGTACGTCTGTGTGTTCTGTACGTCTGTGTGTTCTGTACGTCTGTGTGTTCTGTGATGTGTTGTCGTATGTTGCAATTCTCACTGGGCTCCTACATGGTGTGTGTGTGGAATTGGGTGGTCTGGCTGAAGAGTGTGTGTGTGTGTGGGGGGGGGGGGGGTATCCTTGGAATATTTTGGAAACCTTGGCTGCAAATCATTGCGGCTCCGTTCTGGGCACTTTTCACTAAAAGTGGACCGGCAACCACAGTACAAGCCGGCCTGCTTTCTGCAACTCTACAGTGAAGCACCCTTTGCTCTCCGTGGGCTTTCCCCATGACATGTGTTGTGCAGCGTGGTACCAGTGGTTAGTAGATATCAGTGATATGCTATGGGATAACGCTGTGTCCAGGACATGTACTTACATGACAACTCAGCTATCGGTACCAGGGGCGTACGCAGGATCCGGAATGGAATAAGGGGAGTGCTCCAAGCTTCTAACAAAATCTGATAGTTGTGCCACCAAAAATCGCATTCAAAAGTCTGGTTTATGAACATTTTTATTTCTTCTTTCAGAGTTTAAGCACAATATAGTTCTCTGAATATCAAATTCAATCACATCTCCATGAATAGCGTTGCTCAAGGCCTTTCCAATGGGCCGTCATTTGCGTAAATCGGAAAATCGGTCGCAAAGTTATGGTACTTTTAGTGGCATGGGTACATCACGTTGGCCTATGTCGAAAAATTTGAGGGGGGGGGGGTGCTTGAGCACCCAAAGCACCCCCCCCCCCCCCCCCGGTACGCCACTGGGTACAAAGAATATTGACAATTCCCTCTGGTCTTCTTCTTTCACACTTGTGCTCCACCCTTCTGCAGAGCAAATCTTCTCCGACAACGACTGCCCACTGCAGCTTGTTGAACAGTGGACAAAGTGTAATGACAGCAGTGAGCTGTACATCCGTGACACGCCAAGCTGGCCGCAGAGCAACACAGAGCCACCGCCCTTGTCGCAGGGCAAGCCTGCGGACGTGAGTGACGGAACTTCGACCGCAACCACGCCGCCAACCATACCTGTTACTGCGCTTGTGTCATGCAGCAGCTTTCTAGATGGTCCAGAGTCCGAGAATAGCGAAGAGCTGATTGGCTGTCGGCTAATGGAACTGCAGCTTTCTTTGCCTGAGAATGCAACGTGCAGGTAACCAACACAGATACATACTAGTAGTCCTTGCATGATGCCCACGTACGTGTACATGTAGCTGTGTGGACCTGGGAGTGTGTGCGTGTGGGTGAGGGCCCGGGTGTGGGTGAGGGGAGGGGTGAGGGGGACAAGGAAAGTATACCATGATGAGGATAAAAAAACATAGGAAGGGGGGGGGAGGGGATGAATGTGACCGGATGCGAGGGATAGGGAGTACAAAAGTGATGGATGGGAGTACAAAAATGATGGATGGGGAGGAAATAGATATGAAGCAGCAGGTAGCGTCCATATGGTTCTGTCTTTCCTTCTTGATTACATTGTGGTGGGTTGGCTAGCCGCCGAGCTTCCCTAGTAGCCATCGCTTAGCAAGCATGGAATGAATATCTTTGTCCAGGAGGATTCCGCCTCAGTATTACTGAAGCCGGTATAATTTATAAACAGTATTGAACACTGGCTTTGTATTCGATGATAGTGATAGACGTTTACATCTTTCTGTTCTCTGTGGTGCTTGGCTGTGCGTGCAGAGATGTGATGAAGAGAGTCGCTGATCACTTGAACCGCTCCATTCCCAAAGATGACGTGCTTCAGCCGGAAGAGCTGTCAATGCGTGTGGCCGGTGCTGGACGCAATGGTCTGCTCAGCACGCTGCCTTTAGTGAAGCTAGACCCGAAAGGCTTAATTGCCGATGCTTGCCGTGACTCAGCGTACCGCTTCAGAGTGGAACATGCGCCGAGGAAAGGCTCGTCTAGTCCTTTGTTTGGCACGCACAGCCATCAGCTAAGACGCAGCACGGGCGATCAACCCCTAAACAAGGGCAAGGTCACTCCACGTCCGAAGGTGAAACGCAATGTCAAGCGCTGTAGCAGCATGACTGCCATTGAGCTCCAGGAGCTTGCAGCACCCGGTACTGGTAGTGGCGGCGGTGCAAGCATTGATCGCAATTCCTTCGATGTACTATCACTGATGCCCCGCCGGCCACGCAGTGCTGACATTAACCTGCAAGACTTTGGCTCACCGCCAACCAAGGCAATGGGACGCAAGCTGTCCAACACGTCCATGGTCATCCACGACGCTCTGAGTGGCTCACGTTCACCGCCCGGGAGTCAACCTCCAAGCGAGCCACCGAGCAAGCCGTCGAGTGAAACAACTACACCTAGTTTATCACGTGACACGTCGGCAACGTCAGTAGATGCTTTGGCTGGCGAAGAGTCAAACCTGCTGGAGAGAGCTGTGCGCTTGCAGTCACGAAGAAGTAAGCTGTCATTGCTGAGTTAGAACTGTGGTGACGCCTTTACTCATACATTGGTTATGCTCACTGCCTGAAATGTTTGATGCGTGGTCCTAACCTGTTCTTGTAGCTGACTGAAAAGAATCAAAGTGGGGACTTGAAAAATACTTTAGTAATGGCTCCAATGCCACTCAATCTGCGGCAGTACTGTTTCATGATGAACTTTTAAAAGTTTTTCATTCTCTGCGGGCTGGTCCGCACAGCAGGGGGAATTGAGGCAGAACCTGGTATCAGTGAGAACAAATACCAGTATCCCAGAGTCACCGGACTGATTTAAACCAGGCCTGGGTGTGCCTTTCCAGAGTGCTCAGACTGCAAACTCAGTTAGTTGTGCATAGTAAGAAATGAATGGCAAAAGCACTATCCCCACAAGAGAATGATCCATCACTGCGCAAGTGAGAGCGAGAGAGGGAGAAAAGAGAGAGAAGAGAGAGAGAGAGAGATAGAAAAGGGAGAGAGAGAAAGGAGAGAGAGAAAGGAGAGAGAGAAAGAGAGAGAGAGAGAGAGAGAGAGAGAGAGAGAGAGAGAGAGAGAGAGAGAGAGAGAGAGAGAGAGAGAGAGAGAGAGAGAGAGAGAGAGAGAGAGAGAGAGAGAGACAGAGACAGAGACAGAGAGAAAGTGAGGGGGAGAAAAAAATTTAATTCCCAATCTGAAAAGTTATACTTCAGCAATCAGCGCAGAAGAGGAAAATTTCCCAAACTCCTCTTATCATGTTTCAATGCGCTCATACTTATACCAGTTTCTCTTTGCATTGCTCTCGCATGTTTCAGAACGCCGCACCTCACCTATCTGTGATGTTCGCTCCGACATTTGCAAGAACTACCTGGAGAGATACTATGAGCATCTGTTTGCTCGCATTCAGCAACAGGAACGATCGATATGTAAAGACAAGCCTGATGGCGGCACCGACAACCAGCCACAGTCAACAAACGTCTCGCCATTGGACATTTCTGAAAACACACAAACTACAGCTTCTGGCCAACAAAAGCCACAGGGCAAGGTCCGCACGAGGAAGAAGTTCCGATTGCGAAGTTCCACGGTAAGCAGCGCGAACCCAGCAGAACTCATGGCTTCCAGTAAGAAGCACGCGCTGAGCCGAGCGCCATCACAACCTAGCAAGAAGGGTCTCTTCAAGAAGATTGCATTCCCTACCAGGATGACCCGCCGTGAGAGTGTCATTATCAATGACGTCACAGACAGCAACCTGCCGGGTTTGCTTGCACTCTCCAGTCAAGTAAATGAAGAGGAAGAAGACGAGGAAGAAGATATTGACAGTGCCAAAGAGGATATCAAAGAAAATAAAGAGAAGGAGTCAGATAAAGTGGAGAGGCTAGCCGTACCACAGCTGCCTGCCCGTAGAATGCGCCGCAGATCCCTGTCATGCAGTGATTTCTTCCCAGCCGGTTGTCCCGTCAGTTCGCCAAGCTCCGAAGTGCGGCGCTTGGAGTCCACGTCTTCGGCTTCGCTGAGCGAGGATTTAGATCATGATCCGCTGATTGTTTCCATGCCAGGCTCTAGCAGCAATGAAAGTGATATGGACAACGTAAGTCTGATGGGTAGCTTGAATGAAGTGTTCGAAGGAGACGCAAACGGATCAGGTAGTTCCCAAGAGCAGAACGGTAGCAGAGTTGAACCTGCTGCCATTGAAGCTGACAGTGGTAGAAACCAGGCTGCCAGTGCACCAGGCGTTCACAGAAAGATAGGTGTCATGCCGCGGCTGCCACACACTGCACTTGCAGCTGCTCCTGAATTGGGCAGTCGAGTGGCGTCGCAGCCTTTCGACCTGTCTCGCTATCAGAGAACAAGACGTGGTTCCACTGTCATCGACTGGGAAGCACTGCAACAGCCGCATGAGTTTGTGGAGGAGAACAAAAAACGGCTGCAGCAAGAGCTGCGTGGCATCGAGAGTGAATTGACTTCCGACGATGGTGTCTCGGTCGAAGTGAAGGAGAAGATCCTGGAGAAGCGCACATCTCTGCAGGAATTACTTGACGAGATGGAAAGCTTGTGTTGAGAACTGCAGTGACCACCAGTGTTGCCTACTGCTGCCCTCTTCTGTTGAAATAAAGAAAGTTCGCAGACCGAGCCTAGATGCCAGCAACAATCATGTGGCAAGTATTCTACTCTCTGTGCTTCTGCATCCTGACTCAACGTACATGCACGTGTCAGGTATGTGGTACTTGCTCCCAGCCCAGATCTACTCACAATTTCAATTATTGCTAGCTCTAAGTAACTAAGGAACTTGTCCGCCAGTGTAACACTGCTGTTCTTATACTGTTGAGACATTGTTTAACCCGATGATTTTATAAGGCATACTCCAGTCAGAATCGCTGCTGCTTTTGGAGCTCATATGCAATCTGCAGAGAAAACACGACCTGTGCTGTGTAGTCTTTTGTGAACTCAGGAACGCAGCACAGAGAGAAATGAGGCCAAAACCTTGTAGCAATGAGATTGAGCATTCATATTATACTGAAGTATTTTTTTTTAAAGCAAGGCAAGCACGGTTCATGGCAAGTCACCGTGCTTGCCTTTCTATTTTTGATACTTGGTTCAGCTAGGGTTTTGGCTATTTTAACATGCTATTCAAATAATTTTAAACGATAGTGCTGCATGTTTTGAGATTGGGACTGTATGCCATGCTGGATCATGGCTATAGTATACTAGTGGTTATGTTCTGATTGTGCAATTCTGTTGGTGGTGATGAGAATGTGTGTTCGTTTCAGCCTGCCCTGGTGGTGACACATGCATACCTTGTACTACGGCGTGTGGTACTGTTACCATACTACATATACATGTAGCCACAATGCACACCTAGTACCTACACAATACTGTAGTCTGTAGGTCTTGGTCACTTGATGTACTCACTGTATTGTCCAGTGTGTACGGTGATAGCTACCGATAGAGAATGTCGGTAAGATGATGCCACTAGCAAGGTTGCATACTCCACTGGAAATGCAGGGTAGTCATGGTTATGGATTCTTGATAATGTACCAGTAAGAAAGCATCTGTGCTCCTATGAAGAAGGGCATGTGTGCTCCTGCCCAGAATAATAACATTATTCTACTCAATATTATTGAGTAGTGCATAGCGACTATACTGTCATATACTGATTATCAATTTATCATTAAACCATGATGCACTACTCATTTCCATATGTGTGTGTGTGTGTGTGTGTGTGTGTGTGTGTGTGTGTGTGTGTGTGTGTGTGTGTGTGTGTGTGTGTGTGTGTGTGTGTGCCGGTGTGTGTGCGTGTGTGTGTGTGTGTGTGTGTGTGTGTGCCGGTGTGTGTGCGTGGTGTGTGCCGGTGTGTGCGTGTGTGTGTGTGGCGTGCGTGCGCACATGTGCGTGTGTGTGTGTGTGTGTGTGTGTGTGTGTGTTTGTGTGTGTACTGTGCATGCGCATGTGTGAATATGAGTTGTATATAATATAAGTAAGTTGCACTGACCACAAACTTGCACATGAATAAAAGTGACAGTACATTGCACCGGCTAATGATTGTCATGTTGTGCCAGCGATGGGACCGTCCAAGACCAGCCATTGCAAATCAGGACAGTGGCAGTGATCCACGAACGCCACAACCCAGGATTTGAAAGATTCCCTCATACTACTACTGTACTAGTTTTTGGGGCATTTTAATTATTTTATGGAGATGAAGCAGAGCACGAACTGGCTGCATGCTCATGATGCATGCTAGCATGCTGAAGAACGGCACGCGGTGCCAACAATGAAAAGATTGTGTCACCATGGTCACAGTGTAGTGTAGATGCAAGATCAGATGTCTGAGATGATCGTAGTTTTTGTCGACGATGTGTGTGGCACGTGATGCCTTTTGGGCGATGGCGTGGTTTTTGCTTGTACATGTAACATCGTAACAGCTACGTGCTCGACTACAGACAGTACAGTACAGTCTAGTCCAGTCTAGACCGAAGAAAAGTACAGTCTGGCGCAGAATTATAATAGAACTAACTACTTAGAAGCTCCCCACACGAGGTCGCAACCACTACTTCGTACTTAGAAGCTGCTAAAAGTAAAATAGTTTTAGTTCTGTCCAAAGAAACATTTTAGGCCAGGACTACTACAAATTCGTTACTAGAAATTGTCTTGGACGACATTGATCAAGATGCAGGCAACGCTTAGGTATTGTGTGGTGGTCATGCTCGCCGCTACCTTCACTGGTTTAGCGGTTTCATTGAACAACGGTTTGGCCCGCACACCTCCCATGGGATGGCTGGCTTGGGAACGCTTCAGATGCGACCTGGATTGCAAAGATGACCCGGACAATTGTATCAGTGAAAAGCTGTTTCTGGACATGGGTAAGCGACTCAGTGAGGACGGCTGGACGAAATTGGGCTATGACAGAGTGAATATTGATGATTGTTGGCCAACAAAACAGAGAGATGCTGAGGGTCGCTTGGTGGCTGATCCTGAGAGATTTCCTCACGGTATTAAATGGCTTGCAGAGGAGCTGGCCAAGATGGGAGTTAAGCTTGGTATTTATGAGGACTACGGTAATTACACATGTGGTGGATACCCCGGGACGCTTGGCCACATCACAACGGACGCCCAAACGTTTGCCTCGTGGGAAGTGGATATGCTCAAAATGGACGGCTGCTACGCAAAAGTATCGAAAATGAATGCTGCTTATCCGGAAATTGGCATAGCGCTGAACAAAACCGGCCGGCCGATTCTCTACTCTTGCAGCTGGCCAGACTACGAGCGGGTCACAGGAACTCCTATCAACTATACGCTTGTTGCGCAATATTGCAACATCTGGCGGAACTTCAATGACATTCAGGACTCCTGGCAGAGCGTGTACACTATCATCGACTACTATGGCGATCCGAAGAACTATGAAGCGTTCGGCAAGATCGCTGGCCCCGGAAACTGGAACGATCCGGACATGCTGATTGTCGGCGATTTTTCGCTGAGCTTTGAGCAGAGCAAGGCTCAGTTTGCATTCTGGTGTCTAATGGCATCGCCGCTGTTCATGTCCAACGACCTGCGCGCCATCTCCGACGAAGCTAAGACCATCCTGCAGAACGAGGAGGTGTTGGCTATCAATCAGGATCCGCTGGGTGTGCAGGGCTATCGCGTGTCCCAGTCTGGCGGCACTGAGGTCTGGTGCAAGCCACTGCAGGACAAATCTGTGGCCGTGATCCTGTGGAATCGCAGCACGGGTGGAATGCATAGGACCATCGCCGTGGAGTTTGATAAGGTACGTACAAGCATGTCCGGCGTAAATTACACAGAGGAAAGCGTTACAAGGTGATGCGTTGTAGTTCACGGAACAAATCAATCTCTTTATAACTTGATCCCAGCTACAGGGTACTATAGCAGAGAAATTGGTATTCAGCTAGGTGATGCTCTGATCATACTGTGGTTACTCTCATAGCCATTCCATCTTCACAATGCAGGGTATGACAGACAAACTTAAATTTGAGCGGCGCCATTTCCAAGACTCGTGACCTAAAATATTCCTGCCGATCCAAACAAGATGAATACAATTCAAAAGTTCGAGGGAGTTGAAAACGGGAAACGTCTGAAGAAAAAAATTGACTGTCACCAGCAGGACCCAAACCAAGGACTCTCTTACTTGACTGCTAGAGGCCGGCAATAAACCTAGCTGTCTTTTCTAGCATATTTCTGTTCGTGATAATGAGGAATTGTTTCACGCTTTTCCCGTTTCAGGTGGGTTTACCGGCCACGGCCCATGTGTCCGTCCGTGATCTCTACGAGCACCAGGACAAGGGAACGTTCACTGGCTTCTACTCTACGTTCGTCAACCCATCGGGTGGTGTGGTCATGCTCAAGTTGACAGTGAAGGCCGGTGACAATGCACTCTAAGTGTCCTACTCATCCCTGGGTTTGCAATCATATTTTTCTTCTTTTTGCTGGGGTTGTTAATTTTTCACAACATTTGGACTGGCAAAAAATATATTAAATCTGCACGTACTTCAGTACAATTACAAGCTGACTTGCGGTACACCCAACTTTTGCTCTTAGCAGTGCAGTACGAGTGTATCTCCATACCCGCTGCATTGTCTCTATTTTATCGAGAATTAGTTCATGCCGCCCGTTTTGGAGCCATCAGTTGCCTGATGATCGTAGTAATACGTGAAACTCAGAGCTGTGACAAAGCTTCCAATCTCTCTTGTATCGAGGATTATTAATTCTATTCGAAGTATAATGCCACAGTATTTTGGAAGAGAGAAATGAGAAAAACGTGTTTGTCAAAATTCTAAATTTCATAATGAAGATATTCTTTCGTAAGAGTAGGTGAAATCAAAAATAGAGACTTGCTGTGGTTCATGGCTGACCTCATTGGTTTGGATAGGGGATGATGGCGAGGAAAGTTACGTGGAGTTGTAACGTCTTGACGTTTCAGCACTGCACTGTGCTGCAGTACGGTGTCCCATTGTGTATGTGTGTTCATTCTGAACCACCCTGCTGCCATCGCAACCCAAGACACGGCCTTTCTTTGTCATCATTAGATTCATTACCAAGCAGATACCAGTTCAACCACTTTCAGATATTCGTACAAAATGCAGTTCTGACTTAGCGCACTCCTGATGTCACTGTTAGTGTGTCGGAGTGCGGACCGTTCCACTGTATTTATTACAAAACAGTTGTAGCGGCCCTTCTACTTCAGTTTGCATTCCTGGCGTTGTTCCTTTCTACAGTCACACAGACCTTGTACTAGTAATGGAGATACCAGGGTAAAACATGACATCGTGAACTGATTGTCATGATCAAGAAGAGTACTTCATAATCTTCATAATCTTTTTTTTTCAGGATATAACCATGAAAGCCGACATTTTTTGAACTTTGTTTTACTTCGCAAAATCCAAACGGGAATTTCTTACATAAGCTCCTCTTGCCGTCTTCAGTTCAGTACAGTCAGTTCACATGGTAACAGGTTCATGATGAGAACCACACGGACAAGTGACCACACTCGCCTGTCCAGTGTCTACCATGGTCTACCATGGTCTACAACAGGCATAGAATCTACCCCATGGGCCCAGGCCAAGGCCCATCATACATCAAAGTCTGCAAAGAGACCACCACGGCACCAGCGCATAAAAGCGACAAGCAGGATCCGGACCAGGCCGATCGCGCACAGACAGTCGATCTTCGATTTTTTCGGAACTAGCCCAAGCGAGTGACCATGGTGACGATCATGACATTGTCATGTTCACATGCATGCAGGACGAGTTCTGTGACTTCTGTCGCAAACCTGCGCCAAGCTCTACTTCAACTAACGTTACTTCAAGTACCGGTACTTGTACTGTTGTAGTACCGAATGTTAGTGTTAGTTTTCGGATGAGCAAGGAAAGAATCATTGAACAGTGGACAACTAACTGTTTACTTAATCTTTACTTGTCCAGCACTGACAGCGAGTGTTAAAATCATCCAAGATGCAGGGCACTATCAGATTCTGCTTCTTGGTCATGCTCGCCGCTACCTTCACTGGTTTAGCGGTTTCATTGAACAACGGTTTGGCCCGCACACCTCCCATGGGATGGCTGGCTTGGGAACGCTTCAGATGCGACCTCAACTGCAAAGATGACCCGGACGACTGTATCAGTGAAAAGCTGTTTCTGGACATGGGTAAGCGACTCAGTGAGGACGGCTGGACGAAGTTTGGCTATGACAGAGTGAATATTGATGATTGTTGGCCAGCCAAGGAGAGAGATGCTGAGGGTCGCTTGGTGGCTGATCCTGAGCGATTTCCCCATGGCATAAAATGGCTTGCAGAGCAACTGCATGGCATGGGAGTGAAACTTGGTATTTATGAGGACTACGGGACGAAAACGTGTGCGGGCTACCCGGGCACAATGGACCACATCACAACGGACGCAGACACGTTTGCCTCCTGGGGAGTGGACATGTTGAAAATGGACGGCTGCAACTCTAACATCTCCACCATGGACACCGGCTATCCGGCTATCGGCGACGCGCTGAACAAGACCGGCCGCCCGATCCTCTACTCGTGCAGCTGGCCAGACTACGAGCGTGCCCGGCACATGGACGTCAACTACACGTTCATAGCTGAGCATTGCAACATGTGGAGGAATTACCACGACATCGGCGACTCCTGGCAGAGCGTCTACACAATCATCGACTTTTACGGAAATGCGTCCAACTATGAGCTGTTTGGAAAAGTAGCCGGTCCAGGAAACTGGAACGATCCGGACATGTTGATCATTGGCGACTTCTCGCTGAGCTTTGAGCAGAGCAAGGCTCAGTTTGCATTCTGGTGTCTAATGGCATCGCCGCTGTTCATGTCCAACGACCTGCGCGCCATCTCCGACGAGGCTAAGACCATCCTGCAGAACACCGAGATCCTGGCTGTCAATCAAGACCCGCTGGGCGTGCAGGGATACCGCGTTCATCAGTACAACAATCATGAAGTCTGGTGCAAGCCACTGCATGACAAGTCGGTAGCGGTGATCCTGTGGAACCGCAGTACTGGCGGTATGCATTCCAAGATAACAGTCCAGTTCAAGCAGGTAAGCAGCTGGAGTAAGGATGCAGTGCAGCATGTGCAGTAAAACTCCCTAGATTCGGGCAGGCTGGGACCGAGCCATGCCCTGCCCGTAAATCAGAAAGTGCATACTTACTGGCATGCAAGCAAACAATCAATAGTTTTTTTGGGGCCACTTTTCGATGAAAAGGCGATGTTGTGACTCTAGATGGGTGAGAAAGGTGCCCGGTAGACAGACGCGCCCGGATCAGGGGCATCCGGATCTGGTGAGTTTTACTGCACACGGTGCTGTGCAATGAAACCCGACCGTGAAAAATCAAACACGCGCCGAGCGCCGTGCAGCCCTGGACCTGTGAACACTGGGATGTGAAATTGCGCAGGGAGCGAACTTGACTCGCGCGACCGGATTTCCGAACCCCTGATTGAGCAGCACTGTACATGTACACATGCAACGCAACATGCTCTCGGCCTGGATCCCGATACCACCGCACTGGTAAATGGCTAAATGCACACCAGATTGGACACTTCTGTCTTCTGAAAGACCAAGTACTAGTATATGTAACAGATAGATGTGTATAACATAAGTGTACTGTAGTAATGAGCTAATAACCAGCCGTCTATGCACGTGGGCATAGTGGCAAAACACAGGCCTGGCTGGACGAGTAATGCATTGGTGGGGTACATGTAGTCTATCAGTGTTGCTATGTGCGTAGATTGGTAGCAATGCGTCTAGGGCAACACGTTGGTAAGCCATGGTCTAGTATACTATCGGCAAGAACAGTTCATGGAAGTGTCTGTGGGACAAGGTTAAGCGAGATGATAAGCAAGCTGCGTAGGGCTAGGGCCGATAACGTCACCCCCCACCCAACACACACATACACATGGTTCGTTCCCATGACATTGCACATGTAAGTCTCCTTCTGTCGTTCTTTCCATGTCTCCTCCATCTTTGCTGAAAACCTGAACAGGTTGGACTACCAGCGAGTGGCAATGTGACAGTCCGAGATCTGTACGAACATCAAGACATGGGATCTTTCTCCGGCTCCTATTCCACCTACGTGAATCCGGCCGGGGGAGTTGTAATGCTGAAGCTGACTCCGGTTGCACTGGCTGATCGCCGAGCTGCCGAGGCTTACGTGCTGTAGAGGCAGCAGATCATGATGAGTGGACTGTCTGCCACAAATCCCGCTGGGTTTCCCAAATGTGGTGATCTCCGGGTGTCATCAGTCTTGCCGTCAAGGCTAGTGCTGGGACCCGCGCAAATAACTACGAGTGTGTCGTCACTACTTTGTCCACTTCAAATCTTGAAGTATATGGCTACTGCAAGCTTTGATCGAATTTTGAGTCAATTACCAACAGTTCATCAGTTAAGTCTGTCATGACAATTAATCAATTTGCAAATGAATTTTAAATATTTGTGAGCCCAATTGTGGATGGATATCATACAATCTAAATCTATTAGTAACAGCAGGTACAACACTGCAGGAGAATAGGTCTGTATAGAATAAGAACAAAATTAATACTAGCGTGCTTTGTGCAGTCCTATGCCCTACGTTTGGGTCGTGGGACTCTGCTTCCGGTACTGTGAAATGACTACAGCCATAGTTTGCCGTTGCCGCGTCTAGGTTCTCGTACATGCCAGACCGCCTGTGTGTATAGTATACACCATTGCATGGATATAGATCAGCAATCCAGTTCTAGCTTGCAGGCTACTAGTATAGGTTGGTCAAGGTCAAAGTCAACAGTGACAGGCCTGCTGTACTGTTGTTGTACTGTTGGCAGCGTGATTAGTGCCTGCTGCATGAGGCAGAGTGTGTTGCAAGATATACGTATACCAGTACTTCACTCTATACTGATGCTAGTGCAGTGGGTGAACACTGATGATAGTCGAAAGGAGAAGACGAGTCAAGTGTAAGCTTCTGCAGACCTTCGCTCAGGTCCCTGCTGGCAATGCTCAGTGATAAGCCGAAATCAGCGATTGCCAGATACACCAACCAGGCTTGTCGTTGGCGCACATCCTAGACATTTGTTTTATCGTTCGGAGAATGTGCTGTTGAAGTGAAATGTTCTGCTCGATTCCAGTTCTCCATGATAAGCAAAACTGCCAGTTTCAGTCGTGTCAGCGGCGGCAGTATCAGGATTCACTGGAGTGTCGCTGTACATCCGTGTACAGATCTAGTCGACGGTGTTCTAGGACGGGCATGGACGAGCGTACGCGCTCGAGTTCCTTCTCCTCCACATCGGCCACGATGACACACTCTTCCTCGTCCGTGCACTGCGCCAGTACTCTGCCCCAGGGATCCACAATCTGCACAGTGCAGTGGCACAAGTCAACATGTCGGCACATGCACAGTGCAGTGGCACAAGTCAACATTTCGGCACATGCACAGTACTGCATCCTCCATGCACAGTGATGCATCCTCCGTGTACAGTGATGCATCCTCCATGCACAGTGATGCATCCTCTCTTGGCACTAGTAGCAGCCACTACAGTAACTACATGTGGGGAGAGTTTTCGCAACGGTTTTGGTAACATTCATTAACCACTTGAGTAGGTGTGTGTACAACTTTATCACAACTAACAGTTAGTACTTCTCAAAGTACTTTTCAGATTATTCTCGGCTCTGACACTTTGGACTACGGTGCAGGATAAGCAAACATATATTGCCTAATATGCCTGCCATGAAGTTTGCATTGTACACTGAAGTCTTCAGTACATGATTGTACACTGAAGTCTTCAGTACATGATTGTACACTGAAGTCTTCAGTACATGATTGTACACTGAAGTCTTCAGTACATGATTGTACACTGAAGTCTTCAGTACATGATTGTACACTGAAGTCTTCAGTACATGATTGTACACTGAAGTCTTCAGTACATGATTGTACACTGAAGTCTTCAGTACATGATTGTACTTCGAAGTAGTTACTAGATATGCCAGTCTGCAACAAAGGGCGGGCAGTTCTGCTACCAAGGTCCGAATGCTGCTTCGCGGCAGAGGACAATTAGTCCAGCACTACCCTTGCCTTGACCGTGCCCTGCCGGCACGGTAAGCTCGTGAGAGACATGGTGTGGATAACTATAACTGGGAATGACAATGGCATTCCCCCACATTACCACGGTCACCAGAGCATTACATGCACCGCTGACTGACCGAAATAGGAATACGGTACTACGGTTAACGTATACCATACATGTCATATCTAGAGTATGGTGATCACCCATTCTATTATTATAAAGATTCAAAGATAGTAAGATAGTCCATCCCTACAATGTAGTGTAGACTATGCCCCTGCAAACCCGGCGTCTGAGCTCTCTTACCATTGAGTGGCCGTAAGATTCGCGCTTGTCATTGTGTCGTCCAACTTGCGCCGCCGCCACCACGTAGCACTGGCTTTCCACGGCCCGTGCCCGCAACATGATCTAGAGACGGCATCACAACACGGGCACCAATGTTAACAGCAACAAGTACAGGTGAGAGCCCGCAACATGATCTAGAGATGGCATCGCAACACGGGCACCAATGTTAATTAACAACAACACCAGGTACAGGTGAGAGCTGGCTAACATTCAGCGTGACATAGCACAACATGAGGAGTGGCGATTGTAGTCGAGTGTGAAACGTCAGGAACGCAACTGTACACTTGTACGCTTCCCTTTGCACCCTGGCATGGTTGCGCAGCACAGCAGGATAGACTGTGAATGTCGACTACGGCAGTGGTCTTTAAAATGTACTCACTTCCCAGTGTGCTTGTCCCGTGGGTACGGTGAAGGCGGATGGGTACGTCAGTACCTCGGCACCGTCCCTGCGCAGGATGCTGGAAATCTCCGGAAACCGCAAATCGTAGCACTGCTCGCACGCTGTTTGTCAAGGCAACAACAATGGCCACAGAGTATTACCTGCATCATCTAGTAATACATCATGCGCCATGCACTGTGAACATTGCCACAGAGTATTACCTGCATTTATAGTCCTACGTCCTGCATGCACTGTGAACATCGCATGTGAATTTAAACAGCTAAGAGGGCGATACACACATCGATCGATCAGATCACGACAACCAGGAGAAATAATACGCCACGCTTTCAACTTCACGATATTGCCTACTGGCCCCAGCCATTACCGTGCCAGAAGCGAGACGCTTCCACAAAGGTGGACAACGTACCGGTAGTGAACTTCCAACCCGCTGCACACACCGGCCCAGTGTGGCTTGAGAACAGGGCGTACACACAAGTATGCTAGCTACATGTACTGCTGCACAATACAATCACTACACGTATCTGCACTAGCTGTTAGGATACAATCATGAGTCCAATGGAACCCGACGGTGACGGTACCGGTGGACAGATCTCCTTTCCCGGCACGCACCAATTGCTCTCCTTCAGCGAGACCTTGCTGGTTGCCAGCTGGCACGCAAACAAATGCGTCTTGTGATAGACACTACGGATGCTGCCGGCGTCATCAAGCAGCACATGTGCGTTGAAGAGACGGCTGCGGTCTTCTTCCGGGCCCTGCTCCCATAAAGAGAATGAATGGACAGGACAAAAGTGTAAGTGCTACAGAAGCACAAGTGCAAATCCCGGTCACCAGTGCAATGTATACGCTTTACCTCACGGCCTCAGTATCAGACGGTTCAACGGCTGGCATGTGAAAGGGACGCCAGTGAGTATTACTTTGAGTACTAGTAGTAACTACCAGCCATGTCCACTAATAATGAATAACATTCATCACAGCACTACCCCAATGTATACTTGTAGTATGTAGAAAGCCATGCATCCCGCATGTACTGACAGATAGCTGCACAGTACACATCCGTGACGAGGATAGCCCGACTCCCAAATACAGACCACCGCTCACCCGGCCAGGCTATACTCACCTGTTCATGGAATCCACCCAGGGATAGCCACACACCCAGCTCCTTTGCGAGCGCCTTGTATCTGCTCATGAGCGGGCCATCCAAAGGCTCGGCCATCGACACCGATTGCTTGCCACTTTCACCGATATAGTCGAACCCTTCCGGCAGAAACACAGTCTGCAGCAACATCAATTTAGAAGGTAAAAAAAGAAGATTTTTGACTATTTTCATTCCATTGAAATGGTGTGGGCTGCTTCGAATTATAATTTTCTATCCATACCCAATGCTCCTATTCAGTCATGTGTATACCCAGAGTGTATAGCCATGTGATAACAAAACTACTTCGAAGTAATTTTGATTTTTTACAAGTTGATGCATGTGGGAGCACAGTGTGGTAGCGACAACATGTACGTCCTTGCTTGCACACCCCGTGATATTCTCAACAAGGGAACACATTCTCCTAAATCTACCGAATTTCGTACAGGTCACAGCAGGAGTACACCGTTTTTAAATAGGGGCTGACAAAGGCCCAGATTTACTATAAAGTATAATACCTTGGCACCTTTCACCACAGCTTCGCGAACCAACCTCTGACAAATCTCATAGTTTCTCTCCTTGTCTGCATTGGATCGGAGCTGGCAGGCCGCGATTCGGGACGTGCCCTTGACGCAGGAGTGTAGACGAGACATGGCTTTCAAAGACATCAAACAGCGATCACGTAGAAAGAGCAGTTTGAAAATTTAATACAGAAGAAGAAAACGATGCTGTTTGAGACATCCGTGCTGAAGTCGCCTTGGCGCAAAAGATCCAGCGCTGGGATCAAATGCACAAGGGGAAAAACAAAAAAAATTGGGTCTGTCCGGGATTTGAACCCGGGACCTCTCGCACCCTAAGCGAGAATCATACCCCTAGACCAACAGACCAGCACGACACAAAGAAGAAGAAAAAGAGTCTTTCTCCCCAATCTTCAGCCAGCTCCCAGACTCAGTACACCACTGACCAGGGAGTCGTAAAATACCGTGGTATTTTACGACTCCCTGCCACTGCAGGCGTGGCTTGCCTGCGTGGTGCACGACGGCTGTATTCGCACCCGGAGGTGGCTGAGTCATCCGCTCGACTCGCTGTCTCGGAAGCTGCCATACAGCACTAGACACTTGTTTATGCCTCGTCATCATTGCTTTTTCTCGTATGGTCCATGTATGTAACTACTGGTACTTGTTTTTATTGTATCATTGTGTTACTTAATTCTGCCCGTACAAGAGGCCGGTTTACCAAGTTAAAAAAAAAACAGACTAGTCTGTGTACGCTCGTAGTGTGTAGCAGGGAGTACATGTAGTAAAATACAATCATGCTACTACAGTACTAGTACTCCCTTTACCTGGTGTGTAGTCTGGTATACCATGCTACGTCAAAGCGTGTTTCATTGCATTGTTGATTTGATTTATTACAGTTTTGAAATTTGTGTGAATCACTGAATGTGGCAACAATTTGTGATGGAATTGATACCTTGAGTAGCTATGTTTCGTGTCTGCTCTCGCCTACCTAGGCGAAAGGTGGTTTTATCATCTCTGCCAACGATTGCTGCCAGTCGCAGGTGGTGTGCCACAACCTCATCGCCATCTCTTTGGAAGGATGCATTTGAGAGCAGAACTTCTCTTGAGAGCAATAAGAAATCTGGCCTTTTTGGAAGGACGGAGCTGGCCACCCCCGGTGGTTTTGCTGTGTTGACGGAATCGTGCCTTGACGAGGTTCGCGGTATCCTTCGTGAAGTCCCGAGCCTAAAGGGTGTAAAGCTTGTAGAATCATTTGATCGTCTTTCGAATGCCATTTGCAAAATAGCTGATTTGGTAAGAATGTTGAGCAGCCTGTGGAGATTGAATCTTCGTGTCTTACCTGTGTATGATAGAATGTGAAAACATGTGGATGTACTTTATCAAGAAATACCAGCCATTTTGGAGACAGCGCAGATGAAAGAATAAAAACAAGAATGCCTGCATTCATGTCAAATGAGAACGTTCCAGCCTAGACATGTGGCCCGTACGTTCCTTGAGTATGAGCGTACTGAATTCACAAAGCTTGACCTACCGGTAGATTTTTCCGGTAGCCAGAAATAATTGTATACAGAGATGTAGGATATAATTTAATTGCAAGTACGTGTGCAGTTGTGCTCAGTGAAATTCGACCTTAAGTGCATATTTGACGAACTCAACTTGCACGGCCCTGGAAGCGGTACGAATGCGGCTGGAAGCACACATGAACAAGAACAGTGATGTAGTCGGAACTGGTCAAGGGTTTGCACTTTGGGTCGGATTTCAGTGAGCACAACTGTAGTGATAGGGGTTGCTATGGCATCATCGCACAGGAGATTGCTATGATGTTGATGTACATCTATATAGCCGGGGCTCCAATTTACTCTAAATTAAATTTATAATCTGAGAGGATCGCGTCATGAGCTACTTATTTACAGTGGTGGTTTTCAATGGAAACGAACATATATCTTGTGAAGTGGTATGTGAATCTGACCAGTTGTATTGTGTATTTTTCAGGCTGCGTATGTCCAGTACACACATCCCGATGCGCAGTTTCGCGAAGAGGCGAGCCGCTGCTCATTGCATCTGCTGCGCCTCACGGAGGAGCTGAACGTGAACCAGAACCTGCACTCGTACCTGGCCAATGTTATAACTGCTCAGACTGAGTTCGAAGCAATGCCGGAGCAGGTGCAACGCACGGCTCAGCTATTGATGAATGATTTTGAGGTGAGCCGATACCTTGATCTCAGTCCCTTGGACGAGGAGATGAGCAGTCGGAGAGCTGTAAAACACCTCCTCCAAGATGTTATCATCTGTCTTTCAATTGGCATTGTTCTGTATGATTGTATTGTGCATGAGCTGTTGAACATGGTTAACAAGATTTCTCATGTCATGATGTAGCCTTGTTCCAATACTTATAGTCCCTTATTGCACCCGGTACCCTGACAGGATCTGACCAGGAACTGCAGGATGTGAGTGAAGAGGGGGGGGGGGGTTGCTTTAGAATGTCCTGTGTATATAACTTCCATCCGAAAATATTCGAATAATTACTGCCGCTAATGTTGTGTTGTGTGTAGATCAGTGGTGTGCATCTTAACGAGGAAGGACGAGAGCGGTGTGTGTCGCTTGACCAGCAGCTACAAGTCTTGAAATTGCAGATCCTGTCTACATTCCACGAGCCGGTCGTATTGAGGCCCAGGGTGCTGCCACAGGTGTTGAGGTACAGTTGAAAATCTCCATCTCCGTCTCCCTGCTTTTTGATAACAACTTGTTATTCGTTTACCCTGTAAGACATAGCCTTCTAGTCGATGCCTGCCCTGATGCAGGCATGGTTGTTTGAGGAGAGATGCCGAAGACATTATTGTGGTGTTATGTGGATACAATATCCTATGTACTGGAGACTACTGACTAGAGTGCTTGGAATGTTTTCTTCTTTCTTTCTTCTGTAGTTCATTTAGCAGTGTCCCCACGACACAGGATGGCAACTGTGTCGTTTTCTATCAGAATGATCACTTCCATCCTAAAGTACGCTCAAGGTCCTACGAAGTAAGTGCAGGAAATATCTGAATGTGTGTGTGTGTGTGACTGTGTGGTGTTGGGTAGGGGTGGGGGCATGTATTGTCTTTGTGTCGGTGTGTACGTGCATTGCTAGGAAACTGATGCTGCGGCTAGATTCGCTGTGTCCTAGCGCACCTACTTGTCTGCCTGGTGGATCGCAGTAGAGTTCACCTAGAAGAGGTATGATCTTGCGTAAAAGTTATTCTGAACGAGAAACCTGGGTTGCTGTGAATCTTAGCAGAACTCCAGGTGCACTCAAACATGCCATCACAGTGGTTGTGAATGAGTTGGTCTCTTTTGCTGTGTGTTCAGATCTATTATCAACAATCTCCAAAGCGCGCCGAGCTTACGTATGAGCTTCTGCGTTGCCGGCATGTTCTAGCTAACACTATTGGGTATTCAAGCTTTGCTGAGCGTGCCTTGCGCTTCTCTTCGGCTGGCACGGTCGACAGAGCACTGGAGTTCCTGAAGAAGCTATCGGACGAGGTGCGCTGTCGTGCCGAGAAAGAGATTGAAGTACTCCAATATGTACGAAATCAACTGGATGGCGAAGGCAGATATACACTGCCCAACTCTGCAAAGCCCGCACGTCCTTTGGTCTTCACGGATATCCACTACTTGGAGGGTGAGATGCCGCGTATTCTGTGCTGCAAAGGGGCAGAGGTGAGTCTCATGCCTTGGCCATGCCGCTGTCAACAGTGTGTGTGTCTGTCTGTATGTGGGTGTGTTGGTGGTGGTGGTGGGGGGTGCACATGTAGTAGATGTGTACATTCACATGGCTATGTGCCGTATTTGCTGGAGTATAACGCGCATCTGAGCATAATGCACACCCTCTTTTTTGGCCAATAATTTGGCAATTCAAGGTATATCCTGAGTATAATCCGCAGCCTAGACTTGAGACACGTGCTACCTATTGGGACTCGTACCCATCTTTCATTTGTAGTGCCAGAGACTCAGAGGTGGCAAACTTCCCAACAGTTTGATACATTGCACTACTTTTTGAAATGCATGCATTCTCATATTCGGAGCATAGTGCGCATATGCGATTTGGGCGTGAAATAGCGCATCTAAAGTGCACACCTACACTATATTCCGGCAAATACGGTATGTATGAGACTGTGATAGGCAGGTGTGTTGTAGCTCTACTGGTGTAGCAGTAGTGTTGACTATCACCTGCCGCGTGTGACTTGCTATAAGCCAGTTCAAGATATACCACTAGTACGGGCAGGTGTGAAGTACAGTATTGCTCATTGAAATCCGGTCAAGCGAGTGAATGCCACGCCAGGCGCTGTGTGTAGTGAATGCCATGCCAGGCGCTGTGTGTAGTGAATGCCACGCCAGGCGCTGTGTGTAGTGAATGCCACGCCAGGCGCTGTGTGTAGTGAATGCCACGCCAGGCGCTGTGTGTAGCTCTAGACCTGCGAACAATGGGATGTGAAGTGGCGCAGTGCGCAAACTTGAATCACGCGATCGGCTTTCATTGGCAGCGCTGTGTACTTCTTGTTAGGATGTCAGCCGCATTGTTGGACATGCATAGAGTACCTATAGTGGTATGGTGTAAGCTAGCACCTGTCTTTAGGACATGCTTAGACTTAGAGTACCTCTGTAGTGGTTTGGTGTAAGCTAGCACCTGTCTTTAGGACATGCTTAGACTAGTTAGAGTACCTCTGTACTGGTATGGTGTAAGCTAGCACCTGTCTTTACAGGCTACATGTACATGTAAGCACAGTCAGTGGACACCAAACAATGTGTGACACATGCATTTGAGTTACATGTAGTCTAGAAAGATCAGGCTTTCTCATGCACTATGGGGTGCTGCTAAAAGAGAGGTTTCACTATAATTATGTGTTGCATGTGTGCTGCGTGTGGCGTCACGCGTCTACATAGCCTACGCTTCAGATGGTCAGGTGTGCGTTGGCACAAAGAGTTCACGCACATAGCTTTTGACAACCTGCTTATCCTATTCTCCCAGGCTGTTAGTAGCTCAGTTGTGCTTGTGATAGGTACCTGTAGTATCTATGTGCTCTGGCATCATTGAATTTTTAACCCGTTAGGATGTTGAACTCCATGGTCAAAGTTATGATGTGCGACTTCATGGCACAGGCCTAAGAAGTAGAATGGATTCAAACTCTTGGAATGTCCACGACTCGCTGGAGCCATGTGGACGCAAGCGTGGGCTAGCGCATGTACCCTCACTTTGTTGGCCAAGCTCAGGCAGTGAAGAAAGGCTTGCGAAGATTTTAAAACGATAGGAAACTACCCTGCACTAGTATAGTCAGCGCGGGGTTGACATGAGTATCAACCAACACTGTCAGCAACAGCTGCTGGTCATCCTTGGCCAGTTTGGCGACCGGAAGCAGCCTGGCGGCAGATTGGCTAACGCAGGGATCAGGATAATGTTTGGTAAATTTCCTTTGCACATCTTCATGCGTTGGTTGAAGTACTTTTGTCTGTTTGGTGGATTTGTGCGTGTTCGTGATGTGCAGGCAACTGGAGAGGACATTGACGACAGCAGGTTGACATTCACTGTTGGCAGCGTCATGCGTGGTCTTGATCAGCTGCTGCAGCGAACGTTTGGCCTACGCATGCAGCCAGTGGCTGTTGATCAAGGCGAAGTCTGGCACAACAGTGTTGTGAAGCTGGCCATTGAACAATACCACACAAACACTGGCGATTGGTCATTGGTTGGACACCTCTACTGCGACTTCTTCGCCCGTGTCAACAAGGAAGGCGGCGATAGCCATTATACTATTCGCTGCGGATTCAATAGGCCATCGCACCCAGCGCAGCTTCCGCAGTCAGTGCTGAGCATCAATAGCAGCCCCAGCATGCCGCTCAAGATCTCCACGATCCGCACGTTCTTCCACGAGTTTGGTCACGGCTTACACAGCATGTTGGGACAGCCAGAGTACCAGCATACCGCCGGTACCAGGTGTTCCAATGACTTTGCTGAGGTAAGCATAGCTTCACTTTTAAACACCAGAGCATTGTCTGCATTTAGTTGTACCGGTACCCAATAATTATATGTTTATTATCAAATGGCTGGTGGCATGTCAATTGTTATGTTGAAATGAATGGTACTACAAGGGTGCTAGTGTCCACCTGGGAAGCTTTTTACTACTTCCTTGTTTGGAGGGCTGCCAAACGGTAGACACCTGAAGCAGTTTGCAATGAAATGAGTACATGTATGAGACGAATCACACTCAGAGCAGCCGTATGAAGGAAAGAGACATGTACTTGTGTAAACAATGTTTTGTGCAGAGTTCTTACAAATTCCTGAGCCCGCATGAGGAATGAGCATTCGACTTGTGTCATACCCGTACAGTATATTAGGCTCATGGTCACGTATCCCTTAACCCTTTACCATCCGACCAAAATTCCCCAGCAGTCCCAAATGCAATAATTTTCACCTTATTCTGAGAATATCTTCGGTTCTAATCAAACAATTTTCACAAACTTGGGCATTCTGGAAAGCTCTCCACGCGCTGCGTCCATTGAGCTCAAACAGGACACTACCAGGATCACATATCCAGCGCCAGGGAGCTTCAAATACACCCCATCGCTTGATATACGAGGAAATTCTCTCCTCGCCAGCCATTTCTCGCTACTTCATCGTAAACAATCCAAATTTTCATGCTGCCCACACACTCAAAGCATGCAATAGTGACTCAGTATGTCCGGAGAGGGGAAATTCCCCGCTCAAGGTCAGTCACTCGGAAAGAAATTCGACTCTTGCCGTGGCCGAAATGTCGAGCGGAATATCTTTGGAATGCGACATCGCAGCTCTTCACCGAATGATGCAATGGAAAGCTGAGCTCTTCGGCTTCTTCCTAGATACTTAGTTATTTACATTTAGCCCCATCTCTCACACAAACAAGTCAACAAAGAGGCATCTTTGGATTGAGGAGTGCTGGTTTCGAAACAACTGGTTTGAAGCTCAAAGTAGAGCTGGTGTTAGCTCAGAGCAGAGCTGCTGTTAGCTCAGAGCAGAGCTGCTGTTAGCTCAGAGCAGAGCTGCTGTTAGCTCAGAGCAGAGCTGCTGTTAGCTCAAAGTAGAGCTGCGGTTAGCTCAAAGTAGAGCTGCGGTTAGCTCAAAGTAGAGCTGCTGTTAGCTCAAAGTAGAGCTGCGATTAGCTCAAAGTAGAGCTGCTGTTAGCTCAAAGTAGAGCTGCTGTTAGCTCAAAGTAGAGCTGCTGTTAGCTCAAGGTAGAGCTGCTGTTAGCTCAAAGTAGAGCTGCTGTTAGCTCAAAGTAGAGCTGCTGTTAGCTCAACGTAGAGCTGCAATGCTAAATGGATGTAATATAGCGCAAGGCAGAGCCGCAGCAAATAGCTAGATAACACCAGTTGTGAGAGTGGACCCATGAAACCAGCACTCCGTTAGCTAAGCACTATTGACGCACAGCAAGGGTCAATTAATGTCAGCACAGGCAAGCATTGCGCAGCTAGAGTTCAGTAGCTCATTACTCACCCGAGTTGGGGATCATGGCATCCATGGCATGGCAGCAAGCCGGGACGATAGCTGGCGCTATGCGCTTGTTGTAGTCTGGATGTAGCGTAGACACGCATCGCTCTTTCCACTGACCTGCCACTCGGAAGAAGGAGTCGGGAGCACTAGCCATAGCAGCGGTGGTGGCTGCACCAATGTGGACCGAATGCCCGGAGTAGTTCGACTGGGATGGTACACCAGCCGCAGCGACAAGAGACCATACTGTTACTGTGAATGACTGCCTGGTCAGCTGCTGTCTGTTCGAGAATACGAACAAGAGTTGCTCCGGTCCCTCGCGACGAGTGACAGATGGGTAGCTAACAATGGCACGGACCGGGCAGTACGGCGGTACAGACGGGCCAATGTCACTAGTAACGCCTTTACCGAATGGGTCCGTCTTGGATGAAAGCAGAAAGAGTTGCAGGCGTCCGTCACCAGGGGAGCTAGTACAGCCCCGTGTGATGCCATTAGTGAATTCAGCGCACCGAAGAAATCCAAAGAAGCAGCATGGCGGCTTGGTAGAGCAGCTTGTCATGGCCATTCAGGATACTACTTTTCCGGCGTGCATCCGTCAGGTGTCGTAGGATTGGCATAGTTATAGGAAGGCGAGGGGTGAGTGCAGCCGTACCATGGCATCGCTGGATGCCCTTCAACGCCCTCTTCAGAAGCCACGCATCTACTAAGGGGCCGGCAAACCCATTCTCAAGGTGGGCTTTATGCACCGCACTCGCATACACAGATACAGTTCAGGGCACGCTGATCATAGTTCACGCATGAATGTGTGTCCAGGAACGATGACTCGGGCAGCAAAAGTGAGCTTCCCCAGGAGGGACTCGAGTTGACGCTGGCCGATGCTGCGCTCGCTGATAGTAGCCATGAGTGGCGCACGGATCTCGGACAGCTTGTCCTCTGGTAGCCGAGCTTCGTGGCGCTCGCAGTCTAGGACAATACCAAGGAAGGTCAATGATGGTGATGGCCCTTCGAGCTGGGATGGAGCAAAGAGGAGTGCCGAGATACGTGAACGCCCGGAGGGGGATGGTGAGTTGCTGGTTGGCTGCAGCCAAACCAGTGGAGATATCGAGAAAGTCATCGAGGTAGTGAAACCGGTGATCTATAGCAAACTCGTGCTGCATGATCCAGTTGACTGCTGTGGCTACTGAGTCAAAGACGGCTGGGCTGGAGCGGAGGCCGGAAGGCAGAAAGCGCTCGTAGTAGTAGGAGCCTTCCCAGCGAAGTCCTGACGGCGGACTGGGATCTGCCGAAATGCACTGCGTACATCGAGCTTGGACAAATACACAGGCTGTGGGCATGACATGATGATGTTGATCGCGTTGTCAATGCTCGCGTAGTGCAGAGAGAGCGGCTCGGCAGGAATGCTGTCGTTCGCGCCGGTGCCTTCCGGACTAGACAGATGGTGGATCATTCGCGGCTTGCCGTTCTTTTTGGGGATGGCACCAATACCAGAGCGGCGCATGAACTGAAATGGAGGTGACGGAAATGGGCCTGTGGTCTCGCTGCGGGCGCAGGAAGCAGCTAATTGCTCGGATATAAATGCCGAGTGAGTGAAAGCCAATGGTAGATTATTAGAGAAAACCAAATGTCGTGTTGGCCGGCAGATCCAAGAGTAAAGCCACGGCGCAGGCCATGGAGAACATACGCAACACATGATTGATCTGAGTGGTTACGTAACAGGCGGGCAGAGTGGTCAGCTAGCAGTGTGGTGTCTGCAGAGTGTATAGGAAAGAAGCTACGTACCGAGTCAAGCGATTCAGTAGCCATTCTGCTAGGAGCGGCGGGGTGGCCGATTGGCTCCGCGCTGCTGCTGGTTGCACATGATGCATGGGTGGTCCTTGCCACACTGGCTGCAGGTGTGGGAGAAGCGGCACGACGACGAAGAACAGCGACCTCCATTGAAGTTGCGGCAGATTTCTTGGCCGTCGCTGGTATGGTTGCGACCACTGGAGGTAAATGCTGCTGGCTTCGGGACGAAAAGGACACAAACCGCTCCTGGATGGACCGTCTTACATTGAGCGCATTTTGGGTGTGCATGGCCTGTGACAGCTATCTGCCATAGGTTCACGTCGATGGTGTCCAACCTCTTCGTGCCTGGTTACTGGGCCACGAGCATCCGCAGCTGGCGGTCGTACTCTAGCCACGCGCTTGGGAAGAACTGGCAGTTAGCAGTCAGGATCAACTGCTGGTACGCAATCAGTTCAGCAGTGCGGTGTAGGGCAGCAGCCGTGATAACAGACATGTATGTGGTCCATGCCTCGAGCCGGGTAGCTACATGTGTAATTATCGTGAACCTTGCGACGCACCTGCTTCGCGTCATCCGACTCAACGATATTTAGCTGGCTATCGCCATTCGGGCTGTGCACCAGCCGGAATCACAGTGTTGGGCCGGAAGTGTGCAAGAATTTCAGGCAACAAACTTGAAAAATCTACGAACTCCCCTCGCAAGATACGTTCTTGCACAGCCTTGGGCACAGCTGGTGCAGGTGGCTGATCGGGTGGGTTACAGGAGCTTGGCCTGGCGTAGTGGCGGCAGCTGCCGCATTGCCTTGGCCTTGGGTGAGGAGCGGCGCAATGCTCTCCGATAATAATAAGATGGCGGCCGACAAAGCCGACTACACCTCGTCCCGTACGGGAGCGCAGAGATCCGTTGAGCCCGCGTCGCCTGAGCTGGCGGAGGAGGCATTGGTGCACGTCGGGCTTCTGGGCTCGCGAGCCGTGTCCGCACTGTCATGTTGCTGGTTCTCCTGGCCGGAGCAGACCTCACTACCAAGGGCTAGTTGTGCCAGCAAACGGTCCTGTAAAATACTTTTACTAAGTTTCTTTTCGGATTCAAGCCGCGCTGAGAAGGCTCGCCGCGGAGGGCTTGGCAAGGCATTGCCTTGACAGTGTCGACAGTAAGGTCAGACATACTGAAGAAATACAGTGTCGAGGTGACACTCGGGCTGGCAGCAAAGCTACGAAAGGAAAAGAAACACTGCTGAAGCACGATCCGTTGTCTGGAAGAGCACAACAGGGCAAGCAAGATTTGTTTTTCTTTTCCGCAAAAATGGGCTGGTGCCATTTGTGATTACGCAGCAAAACAAAGCGCATGACGTCAGTCTTGAATGCAGTACAAAGCAATGCAGTGCAGTGTGTGCGCTAGTTCGGATTGTTGCTAACAAGTACTAGCACAGCTAGTACACCATCCGACAAGAACCGATCGAGTTACGAATGTTTTAGTGTATGCATGTCCATCGATCTCTAGTACGCACGGATGGTAAAGGGTTAATTAACCCACTGGTGATTCATATGGGTTTTCTGTTTGTGTTCTTGCTGCTCTGTCTTGTCGTGCAGGTTCCCTCTGAACTCATGGAGTTCTTCTGCGGGCACGAAGCAGTTCTAGCTATGCTGGCTGACAACGGTGATTCAGCACAGTGCTCACAGCTCGCTCAACAGCTGCAGGCCAGGGAGCAGCTGTTCCAGGCTCTGGAGCTACAAGAACAGGTACTGTAAGACATGTTATTATAACGAGTCGCGAATTTAACGATTGTCCGAAATTCATAGGTTAACGAGAAGATATGTTAACGATCTTGCAGTATTCTGCCATATCCACACACAGCATTATATGAAGCAGTACGGCCTCAACGGATCTTATTATAACGAAGAAATGTCATCCGTTAAAACGTTAGATTTGCTTCCTCGTTATATATACATGTCTTACAGTAATGCTGTTGATGTCGTGCCACCCTGAGCCTGCATGCAGTATCTCAAACTGTAGTGAGGTTGAGGGGGTCTGTGAACATGATGCTTGGAAAATTCAAAATTTGTTTGAAAGTGATGCATGGGAAATATCATGGACAACCAGGTGCCACCTGATGCCAAATGATGCATTTACTTGGTCCGGCCAGTTACAATTGGCGCTTATCTTCACACTTGTCTCAGGAAGGAAATACGAATATTTGAAGCAAGCCACGATCACAAAGCATGGTGTACATGATTATTTACATGTCAGTAAGCAACTCAGTCGAAAATTCAAGCAAGTTACACATCCTCCTCGCCACTATCGTCGCTGGAGGAAGAGCTCAAAATGTTCGACCGGACAGCTGCTGCACGTTTCATAGCTTGTTCCACTTCTCCTCGTCTCGAATCACGCTCAAAGGCCGTGCGTGCCTGTCACCTTGCCGATCAGAAGCTGAGTGAGACTGCCTGCATGTTGGCTGTAAGTGTTATCTCCGTTCGTCTCAATAATGCGACTTTGTTTGAGACACAAAGGCAACGCCATATCAGTGTCCTTTTTTCAAATCGCCTCTTGAGCTTGGTGTACTTGCTGATGAGCCTGTGCGTATTGCACCTAAGTCCTAACGCCGTGCACCAGGCTGTTCGGCTAGTTTCCTGAAAGTCCTTTGCACGAGTGTTTCCCTCAGGACTTGGTGTTATTTTGATTAGATCCTTTGCCCTGTCCTCTGTGAGCTTCAAAGTGTGTCCGCTGGATTGGTCTCACTTTCTGGAGATGTCGACATGAACTGCAGTTTCTTCGGCAGCGATTTGCTGGTGATAGCCCTTCACTAGGCGCTGTACTGTGCAAGCACTGAAATTCAAGCTCGCGAAGCGCTTTTTCAGCTTTTCTATACCTCCCCGGGGTAAACAATCCTTGCCATCAGACAGCTGGAAGTAGACAGAAACTGTATTCACCATCGCTCTGAAATGCACATCCTGACCTATTTACGGACTCGAGCGGAGGCTGCAGTGTTTTCTTGCGCTGACGGAAGTGTTCGGCGGCGGCAGCTCCGTCACAAAGACTCAAACGAACTGATCGCAACTTCTGTGATGGTTTGTGCTGCCATGTCGTCGGATGCAATGGTCAATGGTCAATCGGTGGTTCCATGCCGTGTGACACAGGCAGAACACCGAAAAACCAAGGTGTAGTACTAGTATACTGTTGCTGTAGTCGTTTTACTGTACTGTGTAGGGCTGCTGCTGCTGCTGCTGTGGTCGTTCTACTGTGTACTTCTTCCGGTTACATAAACTTAGGAAGGACATTCTCCTTTGAGTCAATGAAAGTTGATACTGTAGTATACTGTACACTCGAGCTCACACTTTTCCCGCCGACTCGACTCTGCCGACTGCTACCCAGGGCACACGGGTCCATGAAACTTTCCAGTCTGCAAACCTGCAAGAAAGCGCCACACACACAATGTTTGTGGGAACTCCTGCAACCTCATACTAGTATCAGAACTTTTATATCAAAATGCGTTTCGGGCAGACCATCACAGCTCAAATGTGCCCGCAGACGATGGTCTTAAAACGTCGTAAAATAAATATTTTGTAAGTGAAGTGAATAGCAGCGCGAATTTAAGTTGTGGCAGTCTGCCCGAAACACATCAAGTTCACTTCTTTTAAAACAACAGACAATTTGAAGACATTGTCTTAGACATGGAAATTAAATCCAAACCTTTTAAACATTTTGGACCGTTCTTATTGTACAGACTGCTCTTCAGTATGGAAAATCCTAGTTTGCATTTTAGTTTGCGAGCCAAACTCAAGAGTGAAATGTGTGCCCTATGTATTCGGTGGCTGCATCCGCACGTAGGCCATTTCTTCTGATGTGCATAAGTGCCACATTGCTGGTGCTGAATCTTGGCTTTGCGTTATGCTAGTACAATATAGTAGGTGCTACATGCTAATCAGCCCATTTCCCTGATGCAATAGGCCTTATGCACATTGTACAGATGCACGAAATCCCGTATAATCTTGTAGAATCCCGTAGACCCGGTTGGGTGTTGAATGTGCAGGACCCTATTGTGTTTATTGCTATTTCCACTATGAAATGGGCCATGAAGGCATTTCATACGAAATCTTTTTCCGGCAGAGATCTAGCTAGTCGTTAGTTCAATCCCAAAGTGAAGAAGGCTTGAAAAGTGATCGTTTGCCATGAATTGTGAGGCTAAATGGGTCAAACGCGCATGTATAGCACACAATGAACACCCAACCGGGTATGTACACACCTACGGCCCTAGTACAGAACTTCGTACATCTGTACAATGTGCATAAGGACTATTAGTACACTGTGTATTATCATGTTGAGGGTGTACTCTCTGAGCTACTATTTACTAATCTCACTTACTCTGCTTCTGCTGTGGTGGCTGTTGTTTTTGCACTGACACAGATTGCAGTGGCTCGGTTTGACCTGGAGGTGCACAGTCAGACACCGTCGTGCCCAGAATGGATAGAGACCTGGTATCACCGTGCCCAGCGAGAGCATGCGTCTATCCCGGTGCCGATGGACTGTGCGCCACACCTGCGCATGTCCCACCTGGCCAGCTACGGTGCTACCTACTATTCGTACCCGTGGGCGTTCGCCACAGCCGCTCTGCTGTGGAACGAGCTTTTTGCTGCCAATCCATTCAGCCTGGATGCTGGTTGCCGCTATCGAGATGCTATACTTCGTCATGGCAATTCCAAGGCCCCAAGTGAGATGCTGGCCGATCTTCTTGGCAAGACTCCGGATGTCGGTGACTTAGTTTCTGCCGTTGTACATGAGCTGGACAAGGGCAATGCTCGCCTACAGGTTATCTGGGATAACCGGCCTCCTCCAGTTGAAACCAAACAGCGTGAGACTAAGTGGGTCAAGCGCGAGGGGAGGAAAAGAAACATTACTGAGGAATGCGATTGATGGCTCCACATTTTCCTTTATTCTTTTTTTTATTTGGGATTTTGAGTTTCTTCTGCAGCGCTGGTCGCATGTTCAGTTTTCCTTTCTCGATATTCATCCTAATTTTAACCGGACTATATCTCAAGTTATCACACTTTTGTTTTTTTCTTTCTAGATGTGCTGTTGTGTAGACAACTCTACCTGGCTTTGTTAGGGTTCTCCGGATTTTGGACGTTTTTTTGTTTTCGTATCCCTTTTTATAAGGAGAAACCGAAGCGTAAATAGGTGTGCCACGAACCTGCTCGCCTGGTGGTGTTTCACCACGAGGAGAATCGAAACCTGCGTGCCTGCCTGTGTCATCAAGGGTTTCTTTGTCATCGTTCATAGTGGGACGAGTCGGGGTGAAAGTGGTGCAGTGCAAGGATGCCCCCCAGTAAACATGGTCAAAGAGAAGAAGAAAACAGAGAAAAGAAATTGCACGGGTTCGTGTGCAGGGCAGGTCAAGAACCACCTTTTCCGCCCCAGAAAGCACAAGTCAAAACCCAGCAAACAGTTATTATGCACAACACATGGCAGTATGCAGCAGCACTTACTACACATCTGACTGTAGACGGAGTACGGGTGGTATGGTGGGTCGAGCACTAGAGAGGTTCTACTACAGACTATATGTAGTTAGTTAGGGGCTGTCCGGGGTTACCGATTGTTTTTACAAAACGAAAAGTTTTAGTATTTTGCAGCCCCCACCCACCCACCCACCTTTTCTGCCGGTAAAACGAATTCCGATAAAATATTGATGTCAATTTTCGACATCCAGAAGTAACTGGGCATTCTCCATCAGCATTCAATAATTATTTTCAAAACGAAACTCCATCAAACCCACCCACCCACAAACGAAAACATTTCGTTTTGAAAATATTATTGGTAACCTTGGACGGCCCCTTAGGGGCCGTCCGGGGTTACCGATTGTTTTTACAAAACGAAAAGTTTTAGTATTTTTCAGCCCCCACCCACCCACCCACCTTTTCTGCAGGTAAAACGAATTCCAATAAAATATTGATGTCAATTTTCGACACCCAGAAGTAACTGGGCATTCTCCATCAGCATTCGATGATTATTTTCAAAACGAAACTCCATCAAACCCACCCACCCACAAACGAAAACATTTCGTTTTAAAAATATTATTGGTAACCTTGGACGGCCCCTTAGGATGGGCCTGGCAAACTGTATTACGCAGGTTCAAAACTTTTCCCACTATAAATTAAATTTCAAATCAACTTGAATATTTGAACGACCGACGCCAATCCTCGATATAATTTCAGAAAATAGAGCGCTGGTTTACCTGTTGCTCTTGATGACGTATTTGTTGCCGTCTATTCTATTGTTGTTCCCCACTATATGACAAACTTTCCGCTGGGAACTTTTTGAGAAAACGGAAAGAACTAATGGAAGATACTTGAAGGTACTTCGAATTTGTATTGTCAGGACCACACAACTAATTTTACTCCTAGCTTTTGATAACCTTCCAAAGTTGAGTTTTCAAAGCTTGCGAGATAAGAAATTGAATGGACTGCACATGCGACTTTACTGCTACACTCATACCTCGGTTATCCAGATCCTGAGGTTACGAGCAATTCGGTCTACCGGGCACCCTTTCGGCGAGTTTCAGTGGAAATATTACTACTCTTTTGTCACTTTCTAGGAAATAGACTCAAATAGTGATGTCATAATATGCCAGATTTATGACCTTTCCCCATCAAAATGTATGTGATTCAAAGTTGCGGAGTGCCCGGTCCCGGATATACGAGGTATGAGTGTACTTTAGCAGTACATTACTAGTAAAAGATGACTGCTTCGAACATTCATTTTTAGAGCTCACCCTTCCTGCCAACTGACATGCCAGGGGTGAATTCCCCGAAACACTATGACATTGCATTGAGCAGGGAGTGGTAGTTTCCTGCAGATTTGCCGAGTCGAAGGTTCAATTGACTTCTTATGTGCTCCAGACAGCAGTCATGAGTCTTTTAAAAACAAGTCAGTCACCGAGCTCGGAGTGAAAGCTCCAATACTCAGAGCAGCCACCTTCTCCGCTTCACCGCCAAAGAGGCACTATCCTAGTTCGTACATCATAATTATTAGGGCTCAAACGATTAGTCCGATTAACCGGTTGCAGACCGGTTACGAAGAATTAACGGTTAACCGATAAAGATAACGGTTACGCAGTAACTTTTCAGTCAATTTTTCAAGTATCAGGTTGCAAAGTATGCACTTTCGCAGGCTGTCGCACGCGTACGCAATTTCTGGGCTGTCAACTCGGTCATATCTGGTCTCTTGGTGTGAGAGTATGTATGAATGAGCATGCAAGAGAATGTACATGTGTGCGGTGTACTGAATAGGGTACATTTTTTTAATGAATAGTCAAATACACGGTTAAAAAAGAGTCCGCAGGATTGCCATGGCTTATAGGTTATAACCGTTAAACCGACCGTTTGCTTAGCAGTTAACCGTTAGGGGTAAAACCGTGACCGTTTGAGCCCTAATAATTATGTACCGTAAAGTATCGCTTCACAGGTAGAAATTCTATACTCAAGGTCTGAATTTAGAGAGGGGGTGGATCAACGGTATGCTATGGTAGATACCGTCCCTAGCCTTGGCTTGGTTGAACACTCACTCTGCTTAGTGTCAAAGTTATCTGCTGTTGTGCAAAGTTCACCACATACATGCATATTATCGTAACACTTTGGCTTTGATGCTGTGAGCCGGTTTAAAAATCCTGTGCTGTTCACTCGACTTCAGTGCGATCGGTCCGGCTAGTCACTCTGAGCCGCTCCGTTGATAAGACTTTTAATTAAAACAAGGTCGAAACAGCTAGCTGCCTAGAGAAGAGTATGGCATTTACTTGCATCGGACATTTTAGGCTGTCCGCATCACACTCACGTACAAAGCACTGCGTCTACGTCCACGTAAGGAGTTTTTGGTCGGTAGTCACGATGATCCATGTACGGAGTGAAAACGGGAGCAGAGGAAACGGGAAACATGGACGTGGTACATACTTGCCAACCCAGCCAAAGCAAATCCCTTAGCCACACTCACACTCCTTTCCCTTATTTTCCTGGTTTTCGCCAATTTCGGCCATTTTTCTTTTTAGTCGATTTGATTATTTAAGAAGAGGTTGGTGCGACTTCGTGTGCTCTGGATGGCAGTCGTGAGTCAGTCAAGTGAGAATTCAAGTCGGCAGGAAAACCGCGAGCTCCCATGTAGGGAGCAGCACACTCTTCCCCTTGATTATTTTTGCGTATTTTTCCGTAATTTTTGGCAATTTGTTTCTTTTTTTATTCATTTATAACTCATTGCTCATTTATTGATGATAATTATTATACTTTCAAGGATTCTCCAGAGGCAAATGGATGCCTATCAAAGGGAGTCTCCTGGGGAAAGGAAGTGAAGGTGGCTGTCATGAGAGAGCCGGGAAGAAGGGACATGACAAGGTGAAAAAATAAAAATAATACAAACAGGAACAGCAGAAGCTACTTGCAAAAATTTAGTATACCTTGCACAGAATACTTGTGGTGCAGATAGTGTCTACGCACAGCAACATCGGGGACCAAAACCTGAGTTTCTCAGTTTATTGTCAGATCGCCCCTACATGTGTGATTCTGTGAAATGCAGGGCCGCATGTGCCCTTGTCACACGACAAAACAACCCGCTGTTTTGAACACTCATGGTTCAGTGTCAATACCAGTATTTCGATCAAAGTCAAAAATCCCCGTATGCCGGTAGTGACCGTAGTTCCCCGGTATAATACCGGGAAAACCGGTATGGTTGACAAGTATGGTGGTAGGGAGGAGGGGGGTATACCACTCAAAGTTTTGGATGAACATGCGTATGTCTCTCAGTCTCTTTCCAAGCGACGTCGTACGTGCGTTTAAATTTTCAAATTTCTCCAAAAACCGTGACAATGTGTACATGCGTCAAGAAGTGTGACTGTCTGATGACACAACCACCTGTTTTGGATTTTTCACCGTAGACTACCCACAGTCAACTGGGAACTTATGGCCAGGTACAAGGGGTACATGGATGCGGCTAATGGGGTTTCTCGGTGCTTGTGCCAGTGGTTATGAGACTTATCCATTCACCCCCACCTTTTATATAATAGGCGTTGCATCTGCTGCTAGGGTTTACCGTTACGGCGGGTGTTAGCGGCCGTCGGGAACGGACACGGTAATTTACTTTTTTTACCGTAGACGTAAACGGGAGTCAGTGAACGTTGTGTGATGACGGCCTAACCTCTCAATACAAATGTTTCAGTTGTCATGTGTAGTATGTGTCCCCAAGCTCTCTGAGTGAGAATCTGACCATTTGAGTCTCGAACTAAAAAATAATAATAGAAGTGCAATACAGCACTATGTACATGTACCTTGAAGCTTCCCAAGCCGGTTCACCATTCTAGCCAACTTGTCAGGGTTCCTTATTGCTGGTTGGTCAAACGAGATGGGCCAAAGCTTACTGGGAAGTCACCACATCAGGTTGCCAGCAGTGACGTCATAATTTCTTGACAACGCATTATGACAGGCTCACTGGTGACAAAACGACCAGTGCGGGTTCCATGGTCTTAGAAGGTACCTCTTCAGCTTGACTGGAGAGCAACTGGTCTACAAGAGAATACAAGAAATTGCACACATAACACATGGGCATGGACGCAAACGCACAAGTGCACACACATGCACACACACACACACACACATACATACGCATACATACACACGTGCACATACACACATGTGCACATACACACACATGCATGCACACACACACACACACACACACACACCTGGTCCTGGTAAACACTGCCATTACGGTCACGTGTCCCCTTGCGGGACCGACAACAATACATGGAAACGACGAGCGACGGCAGAAAGTCGGCAGTCTGCCAAGAGATCAGGGACAATGTTCAATCGGCACGACGAGAGAGCCATCTTTGGCAGCTATGGATTTGGAATCTACGAGTAGAGCGGCAGCACCGGCCACAGGCCCCACAGTGGGCCTTGCAGCATGAGAGGGCGAGCCGCACACGCGGCGGCAGAGGAGTCGCCTGAGCAGCAATGGTAGACACCGTCGCCCGGCACGGAGCCCGAGACGATATCGCGGGGAGCATCCGGGAGTTGGGGCACTTGTGGACCGCCAAACCTCCGGCACTGCGGAACCAGTGCTCGCAGGAAGAACATTGTCGGCTACCTCTCTGTTCTGATACAGGTTTGCGGCGCTCATTGAGGCATTTATGACGAGGCAAACCACTCCTGGAGAAGAGACGGTCACACTCGGCACAAGGTATCCGCAGGGGCTCACAAACGGGTTCGGGCGGGGGCAGAACATTGTAAGCGGCCCGCCATTCCCGTCTATCCTGGGCCAAGTCATACCATTCGTCGATGCCCAACGCCGCCAGATCCTTCCGGTTCCGCGCAGCATCGCGCCACCTTTTCCTCGGGCCACACATTGGACGGACAGGATGTAGGGTGCCAAACAGTAGTTGACGCGGGGCACGCTCCTCATGCATTCGCACAACATGCCCAAGCCACTCCATGCGGCGCGATGTCAGCAGGCTGGGGATGTCACGGGGCTGACGCGGATTCCACCGCTCCAGAACATCAACCCTGGTCAGTCGTTCGTCCCAGACATTCCGCTGGCTGATACGGTCATACCCATCACGGAACGGATGCAGCGCAGATGGAAAGAGCACAGTACATCAAGGTCGGGCTTCAACGGCACCCAACACTCAGCACAGTACAGCACAGTACACCCCCCCCCCCCCCCACACACACACCCAGTCCAAGGGGCTCCTCCGCCTCAAGCTCCGGGTAAACTGCTCACACCGTGCTTGAATTATTCTCAGCGTAGCAAGCCGCTCAGCTAATACATACAGTGTGCGAGCAACCCACGGTCTCAGCAGGCAGACCGAGGCTCCTTGCAACAACCACGACCCTGTTATCAAGAAAGAACACGCACTACACCACAAAGCACTGTCAAATCACAATTGCTGTGCTGACTTTGCGAGCGTCTCGCAAGCGAATGTGCAGCTTGCCAGGCGGCGTTCCTTACCACTCAAGGCAGCAGTGCAGAAGTCACTTCAGGTGTCCAGTTGTTAAGGCTTCCTACGCCAGTCCTCCAGGAAGCTTCTTTCTGACTCCTTTCCTGGCTTCCTTCGTTAGAGCCACTTTCCGTGTCTCCATGCTCCGCGGAAGACAAGACACTACACTATGACAAGTATGAGCTGAAGAATGAAGCCTTTGGATGAGTTCAGTGACCTGTCCTTCGTATAATTCTTCGCAAACTAATAGTTGCGTGCACAACTTCAGACTTACGTAACCAGCAAGTAAGTAGTTAGAGTTGTCCTTGCAGTTGGCGCTTTTATCGCGAAAGGACCGCAGGCACAATGCACACGCGAGATGTACAGCGCCAGAGCACGACCACAGCTTCCCGCCTTCTCGCTTTGGCCATGTACTAGTAATACTATGGTGTTGTGAATAAAACCGTTCTCAAGTACACATGTACATGTAATGTATACTACATGTACTTTACCAGGCTGTAGTAGTAGTAGTAGTAGTGTAGTTCTACAGCAGCTACCGACCGTTCGTTTTGCCCGGGATCGGGAAGAGGTTATAAGCTACAGTACAGACCGTTACTCCTCACCTTGCAAAATGTATTGTAGTGCAAGTCAGGACTCCTGAGCAGTTATAGCTGTCTACGTCCTGATCATGGTGATGGTGACTGCCTGAATGCCGAGGTCAAAGTTCACACCTTCATTGCGCGCTAGCGCTTGATATGAGGCCTCACAGGCCCTCAGGCTAGGCTCAGGATGGTTCTTACCTGGCGCAAATCATCAAGATTGGGGAGTGGAGCGGAGAGCGCTTTACCCTGGCCTGGGTTAGACCAGTCAGCCCGAGGTGAGTGTAGATATCTACACCAGTCACCGGGGAGTCTAGACGTGAATTAATTAATATTTTTTTAGTCAACACGACAACACTTGGTCAACAGCAGGCAACAGGTAGATTTCCTGGGCGGTAGAATGCAGTGTCGGTATAGCTGTGCACAACATGGCAAAGTGAGAATACCCTGGATTTATACGATTCCATGATAGATCTTCATGTACCAGTTCACCATAAGAGCTGCCCCCTCCCCCCCCCCTCCATGACAAAACCAGCATCCCCAGACCTAGTCCCGTCTTGCCATTTCCTGCACACAGCTAGGGCAAGGGCCATGCATAACCAAACGTGACTAAAGGGCTAGCACTAGTAATTACCTCTACACCTATATGTCACTGTGATTAGCACCAATCGTCTAGTGCTCCTCCCCGAGGGGCTTATGTTTCATAAACTTAGTCACTATTACTATGAAAAAGACACCAACAAGACAAAGCCCGTCTATTCCATCATTCTAAACTTAACGCGATCATCAGCGAGATAGCACAAAAGTACAACACTGCAATGAACAATACATGTACACAGCATTTCTCTCCCTCCCTCCCTCCCTCCCTCCCTCCCTCCCTCCCTCCCTCCCTCCCTCCCTCCCTCCCTCCCTCCCTCCCTCCCTCCCTCCCTCCCTCCCTCCCTCCCTCTCTCTCTCTCTCTCTCTCTCTCTCTCTCTCTCTCTCTCTCTCTCTCTCTTTCTCTCTCTCTCTCTCTTCAGTCGGAAGCTTTTTAAAAGCTAATCTAGCATTAGTAATTTTAACTAAATATTCGATATAAATTCATCTCACAATGAACCAAATTCCTACCAAATAATTGTATACTTGTATAATGGGTATAATTGTTCATCTGGTAATGGACCTCTCTTTCGTCCCAATATAATAGGAAGTCGGAAAGAGATCAAAGCGTCAAGAAAGATAAATCAATAACGTTGATTATGGCAAAGTAGTCAACAAGAATAGACCGTCTTAAATCTTTCTGATCATAAACAAGACCGAACGGATCGTGAATGCTTCCTAGAATTAGGGTCGAAATTTGTTCAAAATTAAACAGATTTTTAAAAGTGATGAGATACAAGGCACACAGAAAACAGGAATGAAGATATCTGGCATGCAGTTCAGGAAGAGAAGAGCAGTGCTAAGAAGGCATTGAACAGTGGCTAGTGGCCAGGGGTAGGGGGGGGGGGGGGGGGACTGCTGACTTGTAGCTCAATAACACGCCACTGTTGGTCAAGTGCAGATGTCACTATTTTAGTGCAAATAGCTCCTCCGTAGGCCACGTGGGCCCCGGATCCTTGGCTTGAGAGCGAAAGCGGCACATGCACTGCGCAATGAGTTTGTCACTTGTTTGGAATGAAGCCGAGTGCCTGCACAGTTTCGGCGTGCCTGCTGGACGCATGCATCGTGCAGGGCATGATGTGTGCCATACACTCCAACACCTACTTAGTCACCGCAGCACAAGGTGTGGCATTCGTCAGACACACATGCTATAGAACACACCACTCATGTTAGCACTCAAACCTTGCTGTACAAACACCGTCTTTCTGCATGGCTGACTGAAGCGGATCATACTTCCTCAAAGATAAGGTCGACGGCAAAGTTGTCTCGGAAAACGCCGTGCGTTTTCGGCTTGTGCGGATTATCGATATCATCCCGAGTCAAATGGAATCTGAAAACAAGCAGAGCATATTGCAGGCAAGCTCGCTGGAATCCAATTCCGAAGAAGACAACTACAATGAGGCACAATAATACAGTAGAACTACGTTACAATATACTGCCTTTGAACGGTGTGCTAGCTACCGCATGGTGTGTGTCGTGTGAACCTCGGTTCAGTGAAGCAGCTAATAGTCACAGTTTGCCAGTGTCCTGCTTGTAAAGTCAATGTTACTGCCATCGGTACTGCGGCACAACAACAGCATGACCGGTAGAAGAAGATTTTGTGTCGGCTGGTCCTGCTCCAGCCTTTCACATGCGTACATTCCACTTCAAAGTACTTTGAAGTATATTGATACAACGGCAGCTAAGAATGGTCTTCATTCAGCCAGTGAAACACATTGCCGGCCAAAACGTTGCTCCGACCATGAACTGACCAGTTTAAACAGTTCTACCAGGCCTGAGCCTGCTGCGTGGTTACCGCGGATAAGTATAAAAATTCATCACAGTTAATGTTCAGTCAAGCCAACCTACCTGAAGTCCTTGACAAAGCCAGTGTGTAGCCAGAAGAAGAACAGAGACTTGTCGTAAAGGCCCTTCATCTTTATTTTCTGCACAAACAAAATTTGATTAGGCCCAACGGTGAATACAAGAGATAAGCTCTGGAGCTTTCTGAGTAAGTACAAAACGAAGAAATTCAGTTGCCAACTAACACCATTGTACTTTGAAGTACTTGATCAATAGCAGATATATCCGTTGTACATGGATCAAAGAGCTGATGACGTGCCCCGTTCGACACAAGCTGGCATGCCACTTTTCATTTGTCGAGTTGTTATTGCATTGAAGAACAATAGTGCATCCATCAAGATGTGCTTTTCACATTTAGTCGAATTAGGCTTCCCTCCTGGACAGTCGTAAAGCAGTCAATAGCCGGTGAGGGGACACATTTGTGCACACTCACATACACATGCACACACACACATACACACATACACACATACACATACACACACACACACACACACACACACACACACACACATACACTCTTGTGTGCGCACACACAGACACACATATACACACACATGTATGTGTGTGTGTGTGTGTGTGTGTGTGTGTGTGTGTGTGTGTGTGTGTGTTTGTGCACATGCAAGTGCACACATATCTCAACCCGCTTGGGTACAAACCACTAGCATGATCTTACCGTTGAGCAAGTGAACCGGAATTTGACGTTGCCCTTAATCGGTGGTACCGCGCCATGCTTGATATCAACCGTCAACACATCACCACCAGCATCAGCCAGCACCTACAGAAAAGGTTACACAGAGACGTGCACACCGGCACCGGCCAGCATCAAGTACACAGACCATTGGGACTGATTAGCACTCCTGCACTGCATGGGTGTACAGTGAATACTGGGTGTGGGTAAAGCAGGTGAATGAGAAATCAGAACAGCATGAAGAACAAGAACCAGTACACACATACTCAGTGTCACTGCCAGCATAAGATGAGGGAGTTGCGGGAGTTCAAACTTGAACTGGAGCAGTCTGAAGAAAAATCGACTGTCTCAAATCCGGGACACTCATTTATGGCCAGCGATGCTCTACCACTAACCAATGGTGTGTCGGTGCCCTAATACTTCAAAGATTATTTCCCTGGTGAAAACTTGCACAATGGCCTACAGTGTGGAGGGATTTCCTTGATGACGTAAGACCCCCACTTTCTACCTAGCAGCACTAGCTCTGCTGGCTGCATACCTTTGACGAAACAGCCGGGTTGTAGAGGGCAAAGTCTGCCGTGGTTGTACCATCAGCAATAATGTGCAGGAAGAGATCTTGACCATCACCAGCCCCAATGCCTGACAGGACATGAAAGCACGCAGGGACAGTGAGAACACCAAGCTGAACAGCAATGCAGCAATGCACACCTGTATACAGGGGAATACTGTACATGCATGGGAGCATGAAGGAGGGAGCCAGATAGATACTTGGTAGTAGATGGCTGCATGCATGGGTGGATGTGTGGGTGGTGCGGGTGGATGTATGGGTCACAGTGGTCTGGGTGGACGTATGGGCAGAAGAACGAATGGATGGCTGGATGAGTGGGTGAATGAAAGAACGATAGAAAGAAGAATCGGAATGGACCCAGATGCAAACATTGATGTCAGTACTTGAAGGTAATCAAACAGCGGCCAGTGGGAGATCAGGAGGAAAGATGGAGGAAGGTCTTACCGTTGATTCCATAAATCTTGATTGTTTTTACACGATATTCATATGAAGTGGGCAGTACTCGATTCAGCCTGTGCAGATACTCGTCATAATACCCTACCCAGCGACTCTGTACACACACAGGCACACACACACACAAACACATACACACACATACACACACACATACACACACATACACACACATACACACACAGGCACACACACAGCGGGCATATACATCGTGCACACACAGGCCACATGATATACAAGTTGTACACACACACACATGTTTGTACATTGAACACAAACACATTGAAATAGCATGGACAGTGTAGAGCAGCTTAGCACACACCTGTTATAGTTTTGAGCAGTTTTGTGTACGCACGCATGGCTGTCTGATGCCCAAGTATGAACAATGTCTTTTCATTTTCAACCATTCTATGAGAAATGGTCACACGATGTACAAGAACATATCATTGTCTATGGTATGCCTGTGCAATCACTACTGAAGACAATTTTCACTTGTTTCCAGCACTCATTTGGATCTGATGAAGTTCCACTGGCGTTCTTTTGCGACTTACCTGACTCGGTGTCTGCACTCCCTGGTACTTGTGTCCTTTGGAAAGGTCAGTCCGTCGCTCACCAAAGTATGCCAGGCAAGACTGCAAGAACAAGCCAGGAAAGAACCAAGTCCAAGGCACAGACGGAGACCCAGTGACTAGCTACACATACCTAGTGCATGGCATGGCGTGACTCTCTGCGGAACTGGTCTGGCAACTACCGGTCACTAAAGAATTCAGATGGTCCAACCAGCACTGCCACAATACATAGATACACCATTGACAGCTTTCCCCTATCTTTCGTTGCATTGTAAGCACCAAAGCTTACCTGGCACACCAAAACCGTGTCCGGCCTAAGCCCAACCAGCGCAGATTGGCTACACTGCCCATGCAAAGTGAAACAGCCCACAGGATTGACTAAGCTAACCATGCGTCACAGCATGCCAACACTCTCGTTGCCTTGTTTTCAGTTTCAGAGAGCAACATACAACAAGTTTCACGGTTCGCATGAGACCCAGTCAGACGGAGTATCCACATCCGTGCAGGAACACTGCCACCCTCAACGATAAAGGCGCAGATGCAGCTACGAAAGCGGTGGGAGGGGAGGTGATTAGATCTGACCAGCTACAAAGTGGCGAATTGAGCCGAGCAATGTGTTTTACACCCTGCACTTCATGCTGTTGTGATAAGCGCACATGATTTCCCAGGCAGCACGTTGACTTACATCGGCATCTTGGTACATTCCCGATCTCATCAGCCAGCAACATACCACCGTACCCGTACGACCTGCACGAGAAAACAAGCACAGAGGTAATCTGTTGAAGGTGTGCAGGGGTTGAAGGTTAAAAAAACCAACCGAGATTATGGATTTAACTTAACAAGGAAAATTGGGAGGAGAGAAGCTCTCTTCATGCCAGTGCTCCCACATGTGTGAGCAAATGGTGGAAGGTACTTTTATCAATTGAGCAGGAAATCAGCCTAGTAGGAAACTCTATATTTCTTCAAATTTGCCTGTGCATGAAGCATTGATGGTGACCTTCCTCAGCCCATCCATACATTCTTACAGAAATATCTTTTTTTCCGAATTCACGGCGAACAACTTGGCATGGCCATTTTAAGATAAATAACCTCGGCGTCAGGTACACTGAGTAAACTCATACGTGAAGGCGACCACTTGGCCCGGATACTTAGTAAGGCGACCGACTACCTGTACCAGAAGACCACTGAAACTACGATCAAGGGATGCTATTCCCAGTCACATGACCCTGGATAAGGAGACCACCTAGTAACAGAGACCACCTAGTAACAGAGAACACCTAGTAACAGAGACCACCTTCTGAAGGTCCCTGGCCAGCAATCATCTTAGACAGGTTTCAGTTTACTAATTTGTCATGCCGACCACTGACCTTTGCCTCCCTTGCAGTGCACAGCAATGACGTTGTCGGGGTGGGCTTCCATCCACCTGTGCACGTCCTCGCAGAACTCAATCAGCTCACTGCAGATGACACGATAGGGGCAATAATGACGATGACATCAGATGTGTTACTGTCACTACCAACTGTTACTTACTGATACACCTGGAAGCACAGTGCCATGTTAGGGGTGCGGTATGTGTAAGTGGAAAGGCAATGTAATCCAAGGCCTGCCGATGAAGAGGACTAACCAGCATTTCAATTACACATGCCCGTTATCTTCCTTCTGACCGTTTGGGATTGGTTTTTGAAGCCTCTGGGGTCCTCCAACACGCCAAGCCACGACCCGATGATGAGGATGCCAATTCAGCTCTCCGTTCGTTCCCCTCAGTTGTCCAAGAGGGCACAATTCAAAACGTGATCAAACTACACTCTGGTGAGAGGTATCCACACATGCATTGCAGCCATGGAACTGATAAAAAAACTAGCAGGTCACACTTACTGCAGAAGTGGTACATTGTGATCATCGATTTTGACCCGATAGACCTGGCCACTGAACATTCCCACATCGTAGCCCTTTTCACCTGTGCGGACGACAATGAAGTACAAGCGCAAGCACACGCATCCACGCACAGGCACATACACATGCACACACATGCACACACACATACACACACACACACACACACACATACACACCAACAGGCAGCGTGTAGAGAGGACGAATTTAGCCAGACAATGCAAGAATGCTCTCGTTCTTGAATAGCTCATAAACGGTCAGCCGTGACTTAGCCAAAACTGCTGGTCACATGTACGACTAGTAGCTGGTAAGCTAACCGATGATGTATCAAATGAGGTTAGCATGAAACCGTTCAGATCATATAAGTGCAGTCCTTACCATGGCTAGGTCTTGGGTGGGGTGGGGGTGGGGGTGGGTGGTGGTATGTAAGGCATATCGGGCACTACTACAGAAAGCCCGTGCTTCAAAAGTCGGTGTATTACCAAAGAACAGTTAACCTAGATACTAGATATAGGATTTACACAACACAGGCTGCTGGGGCCGATTAGCATCATAGTATCTAATATTTGCATATCATAATCAAAGTTAGGGAGTGCATGTGAGTGCATGCAGATAGCATGAAATACCAACCATCTTGTGACCACATTGGTCAAAGAACAAAAATCGAAACCCAGCCTCTTTTCTCTTTTCAAATAGGAACATTCCACTGGGCCTTAACATATGACCCCCTACGTCCTTCAAGGCACACACCCACTGTACAGATGAGCCGGGTATGTAGTGCGCAGAGCGGATATGCATGTGGATATACGCCACGCGCAACATGTAGCTGACTTACTGCACAAGTTGTACACCCGATAGTGACCGGGATGCTTCGTCTCAAAGAATCTCACCACTTCCTGCGCCCATACATGAAAGGATAAACACAAGACACACACACGCACAGATTCCGCACAGACAGACAGGCAGAACAGACAGACAGACAGACAGACCGGGACAGACAGACAGACACACACACACACACACAAACACACATGCACACACAATCGTGCAGTGCAGAAGATGCAGAGAGAAGATATAATTATAACACCAAACACAGTGCATGTTGCTATCTGGTTGTGATTGTGTAGCCAGATAAACTCAGAGTCATAGCTAAATGGCCCAATGATGCTGGGTTATGATAGCAATATCAGAGTAATTGCAGCAATCATGAGAATGTGCTCACAACATCACGCTCAGAGGATCGTAAGTTAGAGTATACCTGACCAATAATCACTGGGTGTGTATCAGGACCGCCGGAAGCAGTTTTCAATTAGTCCGGTCGTACTACGATCGTCCATACTGTCGTGTTTGATATGGCGGGGACATACGGGGACATACGGGGACATGATGCCCTCCTCAGCCATAAACATGTGTTGGTGGCCGCAGAGTTGGTCCGGTGATCACCTGACCAACCGGACCGGTTCCAGCGGGCCTGTGTGTATGTGTGTGTGTGTGTGTGTATATGGGTGTGTGTGGGTGTGCATGCATGTATGTACGTGTGTTTGTGCATGCTTGCTTGCTCGTGCGCTTGTGTGCTTACCGCAGCACTGTTTCTGTACAGACCCATCTTCCCGCTGGACGGAAAACCCATTGCGATGACACGTTCTACATTGGGAGAACACACAAGTAAGAACAGTCGTGTGCACGGTTCACACACACACACACACACACACACACACACACACACACACACACACACACACACACACTCTCTCTCTCTCTCTCTCTCACACACACAGACACACAGACACACACACACACACGCACACAGACACACACAGACACACACACACACACACACACACACACATGCACACACACACAAGTTGAACACTTGGTCCCGACATACTTCAGTAGCAATTATACATGAAAGACGTAGCAGAGTTAGCTACGCCTACAGCCGGAAATACATGCTGTTTAAACATTTGATCCAAATGCAACGAGGGTGAAATGAATTGGCCCGTCCACTTCACCCAGTCCTGGATGAATAGAATTCCAACTTGAACAGCCTGTTTCAACTTTCTGCATAGTAGCCATGGGAATAAATATAACCAAGGCGAAAGACTAAAAAAACTGAGTTATCGCCAGTGAGTGGTGTGTCTGCGTGGTGTGTCTGCGTATGTAGCGTGTCACATGGTCGGTGTGTGTACTCGACGCGGACAGGCTTGCTCACCAGTGACGTAGGTCAGGTCCAAGTCAAAGCCGTCCTTCATGTAGCGACGCTTGTTTTGAGATACCTGCGCATGGACACAGAATTTCCCACGTGTTCAAAACATGCACACAGACATGCTCATTTTTACCCCCCCCCCCCTTCGTAAAGCGGACCAGTACAAACTGCAAAGCCAAATACACCCAGAACACCACTGATTCCAGTAGCCAGTTTCTCATGGCTATTGCCATGGCCTTGGACACTGCAACTTCAGATATTGCCGTAAATTGTACAACTTCCGCGCAGCGGAAACAATTGTCCTTAACCTTGAAAGTAGCATAACACAGCAAAATACCATCCGCAAGAAACACACGGCACCTACCACATGGCGTGAAACTCTTGACATTTGATATCGCTCGTTGATGATGCGTCCAAGGAGGAGAATGCGGAAAAGTCGACCGACCAGCACAACTCTACACACCAAATGCACACACAATACAACGGTATAGTCATGCATAGTACGTGACGGCGTGCTATGGCGTAACTAGATACGGTGTGAACACATTATACGTCATGTAATCACCAAGACGGTTGTATACAAACTGAATAACAGTGCTGTTACTCAATCTCTGTACCACTCGCTGCAAAACTGGCTGCACTTTCTCGCAGTTAGTGCACTCAAGAGTCTTTGACAAGTTAGTGCACTCAAGAGTCTTTGACAAGTTAGTGCACTCAAGAGTCTTTGACAGTTTGATGCTTTCAGCCGGTTTAAAATATGCCGTGTTGTTTCACTGGGCTTGATTGCAACCGGTCTGGCCGGTCCACTCTCCACACTCCCACTCCACACTCCCAGTCCACACTCCCAGTCCACACTCCCAGTCCACACTCCCAGTCCACACTCCCAGCTCAGGCTGCTGATGAGACCATCATACTTAGTACATTGAAAGACCGCATGACATTGCCATTCAGCTCAGTGACTCTACAAGTATCACGCAAGTACCTGGCAGTGTCGGCAATATTCGGCTTGGAAATCACCACCACGGTCATGATGAACGAAACGACTATGACCACCAGATCCAGGATTTCATACCAGTAACGGAAGAAGGAAGACCTGGACAGGACCAAAGGCACAGTACAGAGGATACTAGTAGTAGTACCGAGTACACACAGTACAAGGGATACTAGTGTATGAGAGATTGAAGTGACTAATACTGCACATACAATGTAGCTGCGGTGCGACTGAGAGACATACTGGTACAGCAGCAGCATCTGGCAGCTGTGACAGCCATGACAAGCACGGCTGTGCATGCATCGGAACATGCCCGGAGGATACACGTTCAGAATGCGCACACATGCAAGTCCTTTAAAACTAGCAACAAGGCAAGCGCTGGCCGCTTTCACCATTATCACACGGATGTGCAGCAGCTTAACAATGGACGTAGCATTAATTGAAACCAGCTTCTTACCCTCGAGCAAAGATCCTCAAGCCGAGCTCTATCATGAAGTATGAGGAAAAGAACATTGCGGCAACTGCATATCCCTGCAACAGCAGCAGCAAGCAACATACAGTTGTTCATCACATGATCACAAATACTGTAGTCGTCTCAACTTCCTTCATACGTGATAAATGTGAGTGTATTTATTCCCATACAGAAGGCAAAAGACCAAAATGCAGGGACTTTGACAGCTGTGCTGATGATCCCTGAATACTGAGCCTTGCAAACAATGCCGGGCTGAGACAAGATAATTACTGGTGCCGACCAGCCAAGTCCCAGCCGAGCATTTTTTAAATGGTATCTTGCTGCACAATGATGTTTAGTGGTCAGGAGTGAGGCATGCTATGAAATACAGATTCCATATCTACCAGCCATGACTCATGGTAGTGATACTATACTTACTGTGGGTTCTTGGTCAGAGTTCTTGACCCCATATATAGACAAGTTGACAATGAGTAGGATAATATCAATTACCACGAAAAGAACACTTATCCCTCTGTGGTAGTCATGACAACAGCAAAGGATAAAAACATGTAGAGAATTAGAGCACTGAGCGCTCACATCATCTTAATTAAGAGCCATCACAGAAAGTAAGGCTCGTGAGTTGTGACCATCACCGATATTTCCATAGGGTCCTTTCTTGTAGCAAGCAGGACATATTTTGTCAAAGAACGAGAATCAGGGGGCGTTTGAATTGTCTTCATCAACTGTTCCAACAACTTTTTTTAAAGAGATCAGTTGAAGTGTCCATCAGAACAGTTTCTATCATTTTGGAATTTGTCAGTGGAATTGTCATGGCGATAATGACGTCCGATCAGATCGACCATCTCCACATACTGTAAAACCGGAAAGTCTAACGAGTCTTCAGAAAAACGAAACTCCTCGAAAAGTCAAAGAGTGACAATTCGAATGCGCCCTCAATGTGCCTTGTGTGTGTGTGTGTGTATATGTGTGTGTGTGTGTGTGTGTGTGTGTGTGTGTAAGTGTGTGTGTGTGTGTGTGTGTGTGTGTGTGTGCGTGTGATGGGGGGGGGGGGTCGAATACAGTGCTCAATTAATGCTAAAGCTCAAGAAAAGAACAAGCTTCATGAGGATCCTCGCAAATATCATTCTCAAAAGCCTTCCACTAGTACCAGTGAAAGAAAGTGCTCGTGAAAGAGCTTTGTGGACGGATATTGATTGCGAGGAGCCAGAAGCTTGTTCTCAGAGTTTCTCGACTTTTAGTCCATTTGTCTCCAAGAAAAGTAATGCATGCTAAGTGGGTAACTGAGCAGATAATGCCAACAGCCCATTGCATTGTGCAGCACATGTCTAATACACTGGTAGCTGTAGCATGGGTGTCACATCCGATTGCAAAGATCACACTCCACCAGTACCTGAATTACACTACGCTCCCATCACTACATTGTGCAATGCATGCACTGAGTATGTAGGCTGACATTGGGCTACATCATCTCTTACCTCATCACCATGCTGTCCACAAACTTCAGCATCTTGGCGCGCAGCGCTCTGCAAACACAGAATTGAAATTTGAAACCGGAGGAGGGTTTCAGATCAATTGCTTTAAGGCGATGCGTCAACCTTGCTAGAAGGTATCTAGCTCTCGCCCTCCCTCTCCCTCTCCCCGTCTACCTCTCTCTCTCTCTCTCTCTCTCTCTCTCTCTCTCTCTCCCCGTCTACCCCTCTCTCTCTCTCTCTCTCTCTCTCTCTCTCTCTTTCCAGACCATGACCTTTGGCTTTGCAACTGGGATAAAGTGTCTGGACTACTCGTTCTTTCTGGATCATGAATCCAAGCCACGCCGCATAACCATTCATTTTTTTGGAGGAGAGGTTGTCATCTTTAGATACATCTTCTCTACTTTAGTTGCAGCACTGCGCCAAGTGAGAGCAAACCTTCCCGAACGCCCTTTCGCCGACCGTCAGATACCCGGAGAAACAGGTTACGCCGATGATGTGACGTTGTACTCAACCAGTGAGGAGTGGCTGAAGCGAAGCCTCCCTATCATTAGCGCAGAACTCGGGGATTGGTCCCTTACAGTAAACAAGACCAAGACCGAATTCTTGCATCTGACATCAACTTCAGACTCCTGGCGGTCCAACAAGCAGCTAGGGTCCCTCATTGGCGACAGTGAGGACTTGGAGCGGAGGAAAGACCTCGCTTCGAGTGCATACGGCAGGATATATAGCCTCTGGCTGAGGCGTGGGAAGGTCAGTGAGCAGAGGCGCATCCGACTGTATAATGCCCTGGTTCTGCCCGTTCTTTCGTACTGCGGCGCATGGGGGCTCACGGCGGCACAAGCAGAATCGCTTAACGTATTCCACCGGAAGCAGCTCCGAGGGCTCATTGGCATAGTCTACCCAGCCAGGATATCAAATACTGAGCTGTATGAGAGGTGCAACACGGAACCACTATCTGACATCGTGGACAGGAGAAGATGGCAGCTAACCGGCCATATTCTCCGTATGGACAGGGATGTGCCGCCATGGATCGCGCTGACGGGCTATTTTGCAGGAGATGCCAAGGCTGCGCGTGGACGTCCAAGGACATTCATTGCGACGCGCATCACAAGCAACTTACAGAGAAGGAACATCGACTTGAAGTACAGCAATCAGCTGGAGAATGTGAGGGCCATCGCTCTGGACAAGCCTACATGGAGAAATCTGGCCAACAATCCATGATCTGGCGTCACAGGTCATCACCGTGTTAATAATTATCTTGATAAAGGAATTAGATCATAGGAGATAGGACAGAAGCGGAACATATAATTATACCCACATAATTATATTACTACGCGTGCTGTGGTATTATTATTATTATTTTAACTGGTTTGAGGGAAAGAGACAAACGGGAAAAGTCAGTACCGTATTTTACCGGTTGTAAGTTGACCCCGGTTATAAGTCGACCCCCGTATCCGGAGGTCTCAATTCTGCGTTTTGAAGTTTTCACCAAAAGAAGCACTACTTAATCACTCCTTGCTACTGACACATCAACAAATCATGTAAACATTCCCTATTGGAGGGTATAATGTCCCAATCCTTGAAAAAGGCCAATAAACTGGCAAAATGTGTACACATGGTGCACTCGTGCATGCAGTGCAGGTCATTTTTGGTAAGATACTGATAGTTCCCGGTTATAAGTCGAATCCCGGTTGTAAGTCGACCCCCACCCTTTCTACTTCTATTTTTAGTCATACAAGGTCGACTTACAACCGGAAAAATACGGTATTATTATTATTACTTTAGTTGCAGATAATATTGACACAAAGAAAGAGGAAAGAAATCGTGTTGATAACCTGAGTTTGAACCCACAGCAAGTGCAGAGAATCATGTGAGGGTCCGGATACATGTAACTGTAGGATCGGGATAAGTCAGGGGCTCCACAAATAATCAAGGTCTGGATAAGTGAGGTTGCAGACAACCAGGGTAACTGAGGGTAGCTGAGGGTAGCTGAGGATCCTGTTCAAACTGTGGTCTATGTGAGGCCGTTCCGGATGCAACTCCCGGACGACTGAGGCTCCAAGTACATGTGACTGGGGATGAGATAAGTGAGGCTCTGGATAACCGGCATGGTCCGGAGGTTCCTGGTAACTGGGATTTGTACAAGTGAAGTTCGACTGTGCAAGAAATCGGCAGCTCCACTGTAAAAGTGTGCCAATTTCTGAAGTTGCAAAAAATCAATTTAGCCTATTAATTTGTATATCCAGGTCGTCGGAAACTGGCGACCTGCAGTCCTTGCTACTTTTTACAACAGCCGCCGTGCCCATGTGGCCTCATTCTGCTCACCATGGAATACAATGTCAGGAATACAGGGGGTGGGGTGGGGGTGTACATGTGTGGCAGAGGGCAGGACGTGATGTAAAGAAAAGAAAATGTTACGCTCTGGTGGACATGCGTGTGCTGTCTCTGGCTTTGGCTCTTATACCAGGAGCAGTGTCAAGGCCAGTGCAGGTCGGAACACAGCCCCATGAATGCATGCTGGCCCCTGGGTTGGCGTCGTGCACTGCAGACAGTGAATGACGAATACACACATGTGCTATTGAACATATTCCATAGGGCTCAACAGGTGTTGCAGTTACACCCCTATAAATAGAGCAGCAGCAGGAGATGAGTCACGCACAGGTACAGTGCTACGCGCACTGCTCGTCCGGAACTATCCCAGCACTCGAGTCGGGCCAAATCAATGAGCCCCTGAACCACCCTTGTGCTGTTTTCATGAGCTCGACCACTACAGCGTAGATCTACAACAACTGTTTCAGCCAAACTCAGCCCTGGATACAGACTCGCAAAGCGAATGACAAGAAGCCAAATTAAAACAATAACGTTACTCTATCTAGCTCTGGCCGCAAAACTCACTCGATGCTACTGGTCGGTCGGACGGCGCTGGGATCACTGTAAACTGTTAGCGAATGGTCGACCATGTTGCGTTGCTTGCGTCGTAGCGTGCCCTCCTCTTTCTCCAGCGACACCTGCAGATCGTCCATTTCCATGTCCATGGATACTTCACCTTTCCTGGCATCTTTTGACTTCGAGCCAGGGGCGTGTTTGTTCAAGTCCGTACCAGAGTCCTGGAAGCGCATGTAGCCGGTCGCCTCCTCATCAGCCATAATGAACGTCGCTTTCTACACGCCGGGAATATCAACTGCAGAAAGAAGAATACGACATTCCTCGCTATTTGCTCGGTGGAAATGCAGGACTTTCGTCAAATAAAGCATGGGGAGAAGCCCTTCTGTTCGCCGCCCATCCGTTCTAGACATCGACGGAGCAGCCCGGCCCACTGTACAACACCAGCATTGTGCATGTGACATAGTCATTGCTATGCCGCTGGTTGCCCACGCCGGGGATGTAGGTGTAGAGCCTACGCGTATACGGACACGGAGAGTCCGCACGCGGACAGCGGTAGTAAACATGGTAATTACTTGGACCATTTTGACATGAAACGCCAATGCTAGTGTGAAGTCGTGGTCTAGCTTCGCGCGGAGCGCACGTGCAATAGCTGCTTCTTCTTGACTTGAGCTAGCTTCACCCGCCTGACTGACTCGGTTGTATCGATTATGGAATGCAGTGCAGAACATGTACTAGTAGTACATGTACCGGTAGTCGATAGTTGGAGCCATGGCCAAAGTAATTTTCATTTCAATGGACCAGCTGTGCCCTCGCAAAACAGTTCAGTTTGGCAACAGAACAGTCAGTAGTTGTCCTGTTGATACGGGAACTGAAGTAATAGTTACTGAACAGAGTACGGTCAGTTATGCAGTGGTGCATGTGTAGCTAGCTGGCAGTAGCTGGAGTGGTGATGGAAACAAAAATTATAATTATGCCAATGTCAGTTGGTGGACGATGGAAATTGAAAATACACAGAGTAGATCTACTGCAGCCTGTCACCATGGTCACTGTGCATGTGTAATCAATAATGGCTACCAGTATTAGGCAGTAATCATCATGATCATGCACAACACAAGACACCAGGACAGCTACTATGTAGTCCCCCCCCCCCCCCCTCCACCAGCCATTCTTCAGGGTATGCAGGCCACATGCACACACACGCACGCACGCACACACACACGCACACACACACACACACACATGTCTTTGAGAGTGGCTGGGCCAACACTTCCTATCTTGCCGAGTCTTGCCAGTCTCTCTCTCTCTCTCTCTCTCTCTCTCTCTCTCTCTCTCTCTCTCTCTGTCTCTGTCTCTATCTCTCTGTCTCTCTCTCTCTCTCTCTCTCTCCAGGGAATTTTCTAGAACCGCCCCAACCGGTTTTCGACCGGTTGAAATTGTTGGCGACCGGTTGAAAAGTTACAAATCAGTTCCAACCGCCCGTACTTTTCTGTGGGTGAATGGAGCTGCTTATATCTTTGCTACACTCCAGCACCAAGAAATCTGTTAAATTGCTGTCGAGTGCCATATTTGGGTTGTAGTTTGAAAAAAATTTCCGGGGGGACCGCCGGACTCTTCATTGGACCGTAACCGGTTGGAAATTCGTCCTAGAATATACCCTGCTCTCGTCTCCCGATTTTCTGATGCACGAAGTAGGCGAGGATGCCGAGACCATTCGTCGACGGAGCCTGCAGCACCCCATCGCCATCGCTGTCTTTCATTGCAGCCCCATTCAGTCAATGTCTTGTTGGTCTGTTTTTTTTTTGTCATTTCCTCCTACTTTCTTGTTTTACAAATTGAGTGCGTGCTTTCAAGCAAATAGATAAATTAAATAAAACGCTTCAGGGGGCCTGTTACGTTCTGGCCTATTTTGAGAAATACAAACGTGCAGCGTATCCCTGGATGCAGGCAGGCACAGTACAGGACAGGCAGACTCAGCAGTTTTGGGTTGCTCCAGTCATGATACCGTAGCCTTTCGTACGTTGTTATGGTAACGTGGGTACACATGACCTCCTCGGCAGTATACATTGCCAACGGCCTCGGCTGCTTGAAGGTGTATTGTTGTATCTGCCACCTTCGTTGGTTTCAGGGTTGATATACTTTCTATTTGAAGTATACATACCTGTTAACCATGGACTGCTTCTGGCTAGATTAACTCTTGTGTAATCAATGGTGCTAGTGACACTTATATCAGATCCACTCTGATTTAGCCAGTCACACTGGGGGCAGGGGTAACTGCAGCCGGATCTCGGGACGGATACCCTGATACCGTCAATCCTTTTTCTGCACCTTGTCCTCACCCACTTACTGAGGTGTGGTGAACCCATAAGTGGGATCATTCGCAAGTCCACCCAGAGTTTTGAGGATTTCAGGGGTGTCGGCCGTTGGGCGGTTCAATAGATTCCTTTTGAGTCTCTCTCCCCTCTCCCGGGGAGACCCTCGTGACCAGTTTTGGCAGTGAGCAACAAGTACAAGTACAAGTGTGTGTGTGTGACCACGGCATGGGCCAAAGAAGCGTTGGCGAGACACGATTGTCGGTGATCTGCGCTCACTGGATATTCCGGAGTCCGAGTGGTATCGGCACGCACAAGATCGCCCGGAATGGCGCAGGCGGGTCCATCAACATCGTCTTCCTCCCCCGGCCGATTTGAAGCGTCACATCAAGTACTGCCCAACTCAGTAGCCTATCATCTCCACTGGAGATGGGGCGTCAAAGGTGTGTGTGTGTGCGTGTGTGTGTGTGTGTGTGTGTGTGTGTGTGTGAGAGAGAGAGAGAGAGAGAGAGAGAGAGAGAGAGAGAGAGAGAGAGAGAGAGAGAGAGAGAGAGAGAGAGACTGGCAGTGGCAGACACACATGCACACAGGCAAGACTCGGCAAGATAGGAAGTGTTGGCCCAGCCACTCTCAAAGACATCATGTCAGTAAGTACGAGTACTAGAACTATAAAAAATGGTGGTAGTAGAACGTAACACAGCTTAGACAACCACACATACCACTGCAATGGGGACACCAAAGATCATGGAGGAATATCGTTTGGACACAAAGAACGTGGAATGACAAGGAGCTTCGTAACAGACAGGGGAAGAATGAGAAGAGAAGTGCAGCTGCCAGGGCTGCAAGAAGTGTGCATGATGGTGGGAGAAATATGAATTACATGATAAAGAATAAATTACTTATGTGAGTAGTTTGAGCGCTTGATCAAGGTCTGGATTGTGGCCAGCATCACTGTATGAGTTGCAGACATTCTCAACAATAACTTAGATGATGATCTGATCGAGTGTGGTGAGCCTCACCATTTTAGCATAGCTCTCAGCAGCAGCAAACAACATGCAAAATCGCTAGGACAGCAGGACATCAGAAGGATAGGTAATGGTTAAAAACGGTCCTCATAGATTGCATGTATTTCTCGTAGTCAACATGTGAAAGCAGGGGCAAAGGGCTTGATAAGAGCAATGGTCTTTGCTGGCTCAACGCCAATAGAAAGAAACTCTCATATTATAGTGTCAAGATTGGAATGAAGATCCAATAGAAATATGCATGCAAAGGTCAATGTCTCAGGACATATTCAAGGATCACAAGTAAAGAAGCATAAGAAAGTCTAAGAGTGTACAATGTAGCTATTGCAATCTTCAGAAAAACCAGCTGCTGGACATGCAGCACATCAACGCCGGTGTACATTGACTATTCGCCACACACGCGCGCGCGCACACACACACACACACACACACACACACACACACACACACACACACACACACACACACCCAGTGGCACACAAACGCAAACGCGCACACATAGGTGTGCATGGATGCTGATGCGATCCCGGTCACAAAGCTCGATGGCATCTGGAGCACTGAGTAAAGTTATTCGACGTGTCTATGCATCGCTCTACACCTTACAGGCACCCAGCAAGGGTCTATTGCGCTGCACTTACCGGTAATTGTTGAGATGAAGCTACAGTAGTAGTAGTAGCAGTAGCAGCAACATGAGCAGTACCAGCAACGGTAGCACAACCACCACCTGCAGTAGAAGTAGTAGCAGGAGCTTGCTGGAACTGCGCCGGGCTGGAGGCTTGCGGCTGCTGCTGAAGTATTTGGACCGAGTTCTCCTGTTGTTGCTGCTGCTGCTGACTGGCTGAAGCAGACTGTTGTTGCTGCTGCTGTGGACCGGCTGAAGCAGACTGTTGCTGTTGCTGCTGCTGAGCTATAGCTACAGAGTTTGGACCTTGGCCTGGAGCAGCCTGTGGGTTCTGACCTTGAGTTGCCTGTGGGTTCTGTCCGGGAGCAACTGCCACCTGAGTACCAGCAGCTGCTTGTTGTTGGGGCTGCTGTTGACTTTGTGGCGTCTGGGGTGGCTGCTGCTGCTGCTGGGGCTGTGGTTGATATGCCATCCCTTGCAATGGCATCATTTGCACTGGCTGCACTCCGGGTGCCATATGAAAGGGTTGCTGCTGCTGTGCTGCAGGTGCTAGTGGGTGCTGCTGTGCTGCAGGTGCTAGTGGGTGCTGCTGTTGCTGCAGTGCTATGTGATGCAGCTGTTGAGGAATACCACCTGCGTACCCAAGCGCATGCGCATGAAGTATGGCTGTTTGCTGAGCTGCTGTGGCATGGGCCATGTAAGGCTGGACATGTGCTTGTGTCAATAGTTGAGCTTGCTGCAGCTGCTGCTGAGCAGGAGTAAGTGTGCTGACCTGGTCGGGTGACGTTACAGAGTTCTGCGGCTGAGATGACTGGGATTGCTGCTGCTGTTGTCCAGGCTGCTGGGCTGGCAGCTGAGCCTGACTGGGCACACCGGTGGCAGTGACAGTAGTGGTGGATGCAGCCACCGCGGCAGCATACGTCTGCTCGGTCATCTTGCTGTCAGATGAAGTTCTTGGATGGCCGTTGGTTGCAGCATGCAGGACCACCGCAGAAGTAGGCCCTCCGTTAGAACTAGCATTAGTATGGTTGCTATTGCCTGCTAGATGCATACTAGTGGAGTCAATCATGCCATTGGCAGCGTAGCCATTGCTCATCATATAAGCTCGACTCTCGGGTGCCTGTTGAGCAGACAAGGCTGCCTGCTGTGCAGGCAAAGATGCCCCGGGTGGGGCAGTAGCTGAGCGTGGACGCGACGTTATCGTGTCGTCATCATAGCGCCGATTGAGGTACTGTAAGTACCGCTCTACCTCACACCGATGCCGATCCTTTAGCTCCTTCACCTCCGACCGATGTCTGGATACGCACGACAGGAAGCGACAGACAACATGGTTATGATGAATACAGGTAAATGACTTGTCACAGTTTGTGTCTATCGTCTAGCTAGGAACAGTGCACGTCACCTGTCTGACAACACTGAGCATTCTCACATGGGCCCAATGAGGTGACACTGTCATGAGATTCTAACGACTCAAACCCAGGATTGCTAGTGTCAAAAGGAAAAAGAAAAAGTGATAAAACTTCCCTATTAGGCTATGGTAAAAAATAAAGTTGATTCTCAGGTCATGAGCCTGTGAAAATCGGTGCGAGCGAGCGATTTATTTTATTTTATTTCCCACAATTTTTTTATTTCCAAAGATAGGGTCACACATATGTACGTCACAGGTTCATGTAATTATTTTACTATTCAGGCCAGGGAGTAGAAACATACCGGTATTTTACTACTCCCGGATTCATGCCTTTCGCATAGACCGTTTTCATGCGCGCATATGCATGCATAGAAATAAAAAAAATCGTCGGTGCACCGCCAAAAATCGGTGCGCGTACTTGAGAATCAAAGATAATTTTTACCATGGCCTTACTATTACCGTAAAATCCCGCCACCCTTCGAGTAGGTCCAGGTGAGGAGGGGCGGATGGGCGAGTCCTACTTGCCGCATTCGGTACTATATGAAAAGTACTCACCCTACGAAAACTGTGCGTGTGTCTCGTACACCGACCAAAGGTCAAGAGATGGAAGTCGTACAGACCCATCAAAATCCAGGGTTTGTGCGATCCCTGGTCAAGAGGATGTGAACTGTTGCGTGCATTTCCAACCGGGTCGAGCAGGGGTCTGCAGTGCGGTACGGCATCACACTTCGCAGAGTCATACAAGGATTCTCACTTCCCTGACAAGAAGTCAGGGAGGGGCGCATGGAAGAGACGGGGTGCTCTGGCGGGATTTTACGGTACATGTATTACAGCCAGAGTTGCTATATCTCAGTTCATGGAGATATATTTTAAAAACATTTTCAACGGTGACAAGGGCCATACAATCGGAAACACAAAAGGCGTATCCTTGATTGCAGACCGTTGCACACTCAGTAACCGTCTTGCCATCAAGGGTGATCAGTGTGCAACGCACCACTTCCCACGGGATGCACATCATCTGTGCAGAGCGTAGGTCCAGTTCTACTTCCAAGTACAAATTTGTATCTCTACCTTTCACAGGTCCCTATCAACTGAGAAGAAGGATTTTGTTGGACTACCAGTCCTCCTTGAAAAGCAGACCAAGGCAAAAACAAAAATGTCATTGACGACTTACCGATTGCTCATTAGTACAAACTGTGGGTCGTGTATGAGCACGTTGAGCATCTCCATCGAGAAGGTGAACGTGGAGTCGTGGTTCAGCTGAGAAGAGGCAAGTGGAAAAGAAGAAAATCCACACAGGACAGGAGTCAGGTTAGTTGAAGGACAGGAGTCAAACTAGTTGAAGGGCAACAATGACGCAAGACAACCGCAAGCAAGAAGACTTCAACATTTCCAAGGTGACAACAGGCCAAAGAAATTAGGATTTCAAATTTCAAGCCACAGATGTCATAACAAATACTTCCTCCGCGTCATTAAAATTGTCGCTTCCCGGAGCTATTTTTCAAATTTATTTTGCCCACTCGAAGGGCAAAGAAATCAGCTAGAAATTGAGGCAGAGCATTGTCGACGGACCAAGCTTTAGTTTGTGGCCTCCCGCTTCGCTGCACTTGCAGCTAGATCGGCGTCTTCACCAAAGTTTGAGGCAGACCCTTCAGCACTCAACAAGACGCTGAACAAGAAGCGCATTCAAAATTTCAAATGCAGGTCAAGAAACTTCATTTTCAAGCGATTCATGCCTCCAGGTGGCAGGCGATGACGGCAAACTAGCATTTTTCAAGTACACTGTAACGGCTTTCAAATGTGATAGGGTAAGCAGTTCCGCACCTTCTTTCCTTGGCAAGCTCTTCGCTGATTTCGTCGGTGTTTTCAGACCTGCTACCTTCACAGCAACATGCACCACACGTAGCGCATTTTAGGAATTCGAGAACACTTTGTTCATGCCATCGTCAACTTCAGCATTTCGAATTCAGGAGAGATACCAGGATTCTTATACCCGAGCTTGATAAATGCTCGCGCGAACGATGTGGGACAGCACGAACTCCAGAAAAACGATTCACACTCTGGGGCGGAATAGTGCGGAGCGCGATGAATTTGTTTCGTGCGGAAGAGAGCTCCAACAAAGTCTGAGACCACAAGGGCTTCAGAAACAAGTAGACATTGCGCAGGAAGGGTTGCACCAAAGTTCGAACACAGAAAACAGCGATTCCGATAGTCTGACTAAGACGAGCAATTCACAAACATTGTGATGTGCGAAGCGACAATTTTAACAATTTACAATTTACAAAGCACCGTGGAGATATAGTGACACGTCCTTACCTGGAAAAGCGAGGTCTCTGTGGCAAGCGGCGGCATACCAGCATTGGCGAAGGGATGTGCTGCCGCCATGAGTCGATCATTGACATTGGCAAACGAGTTCAGGTCGCCTGCTGTACTGTGCATTGCCCGATTGTGCAGAAAGCTCTGAGCGTGCACCGGGCCCATGCCGGTGACGGCCGACGACAGCTGCTGATTGAGCAGGGAGGCGGTGACGATGGGTGCCAGCTGGCCGGCCGCCGTCGTCATCATACCAGCACTGGCGCCAGCCGCAACCGAGCCGTTTGCGTTCACCGACGCCATGGTCAATACCTGCGCTGGACTGTCAGCATCTCCCACCGACGACTCACCAGTACCAGGCAAATCCGGGGGCTGTGGACACACACACACACGCACGCACACAACCAAATTTGAACACACATGAGCACAAACCCTGGCAATAGAAAACGTTGTCCAGCATTGGAGACACTGCAGAATCTAAGTGTAAAGAGAAACAGTATCACTATTGTGTACAGTGATCTGAACAAATCCAGTACATTTGCGTGCATACTGTCAAGAGCACATATCCCCTGGCTCCAAGGGTGTACTACTCCACTATCAAATTTCAAGTTGACGTCATTGTTATGATGCAACGCGCGGTGTACACGTATTGTCAGACGTGGCCTGGACCTGCGGTGGACAAATTCCTACTAGCTAGCCACCAAGCAACCTGATCTCAGCATGTACGCCAAGATACGGTGTTGAACCGACTCATTCGACGCTGCACACAACACATGCGTGTCACACTTGATTGCGCCGTTGTACATCCTACTGTACTACACATGCCATGGTGGAACATGATCGAACATGATCAATGGTACCAAGAGTCCATAAACAAGAGTATGCAACTGTGATCTCTTTTTTATGGGCCAGATGCGCGGCGCGCTGCCTTTATTACATCATTCAGCTGCAGTCCGAGCACTGCGGAAAACAAACACCGCACTTTCCCTCTGGTTTGAAATGAACTTTCGTACGGAACTGGAGTTCACGCGCCAAAATTTAGAGATTCCGTAGGTACTGGAACGATTTGGGCAAAACGAATGGACTCGAAGGAGAAATTTTGGGTTTGAGTGCATGCTTTCAGAGCGTGATGAAGGCAAGTTACGTAATGAAGGCAGCGTGCCGCGCACTGACCCATAACCACAGTTGCATACTCTTGTTTATGCACTCTTGATGGTACTCTACAGTAATGGCAAGGATAAAACCAGTACACCAGAGAGGGACATAACACATAATATAACAATGGATTGACAATACACTGGACAGGGTAACATACACGATGCACACAGGTCGTGCCTTCTGGCTGACCGGAGAGGACAGCTATCGCTTCCGTCACCAAATCTTGCAGCATGCTGGAGAGTTTCGTTTCAGACCCGGGTGCTATGAATTGGCTTGTCACCTACACGTGGAACAGACGAGAAAGAACAAGCTTGGTGGCATGAGAACATGGATTTTTCAGTGGACATCTGAAAATGAAATGCTTTCTGAATAGCTCTCAGGACATGTGTCATTGAAAAAGACAAATGGTCAGCAACTGGCCTGAGAATGAGTCAAGTCGAACACTAAAGCAATGGGTCCGTGTACTATGAACACACACACACACACGCACGCACGCACACACACCATTCAATTTCAATCAAAGGAAAGGACAAACCAGCCCGTGTCACACAAGAGAGCAAAGCAACCCGTCACCCAAGCACATACCATGCTATGCGCCACATCTTCAGGTACGTCATCGTCCAGACTGAAGTGAAACTCGACCGTGTGACCGCGATTGACCAGGCTACAATAGACAATGCCGTCTTCTACACGCTCCCAGGCTAGGCGAGGAGGACGCACATCCTTGGCCACCTTGGCCTTGGTTCCTTTCTGTCGAGGTTTGCCAGTCCCGGAAGACGAACTCGCATTGTTAGATGTAGCCGACGAGTTTAGTGGCTGTTTCACTGTGCTTGAAGGAGCGGTGGAGCCAGATGTTGGCTTGAACGCAGCTGCTTGCACCCCGTTCCCATCTGTCAGCGTAGTTGACGATGTAGAGCTGGCAACGGACACATGATTGGAGGCAGACGTTGGCACGCCAGGAGCAACCTGCACGGTCGCCGACGGCTCTGTGGTCACAGCAGCGCTGGTGGGGTAAGCCTGCGTCTTGACGACACTTGATGTTGGCAGCGCAGCAGCTGATGCAGCCGGCACAGTCACCGACGATGGAGCTACAGTAGACGGGGTTGCGGGTAAGACGGGTGCAGCCGTTACAGGGGCATGTTCAAGCACAGGCACAGTGTCTTCCTTGTCAGGTAAGTGACCCTTCACTTCAGAATTGGTACGCGCACCATCAAAATGGTTTCCAACTACCACAGCACACTGGAAATAGAAAAAAGAAGAAGAGGAAGATGACCGAAAACACTTGTCACACAGGAACAAACTCAATTCTTCATTTTTCTTTCTCCCCTCTATTATTACCGCCATGGCTGGCTATCACCCACATCACCTTTTCATTGGCTAGTGCCACGTGATTGTGAATAAATAAATAAACAAATAAACTCTACATCATACAGACTCCATGGAGGAGGAAAGTCAAGGTTCAACATCTACCATGAAGCCGTGTACCGTTCTGAAAGCTATGGCGTTTGTGCATAGTTGCATACATTATCGCGGGACTGTGCGCGTGACACCTGCAGGGAATGTGTTATCATTCTATGCCCGGCACTTTTGTAGAACACACACTCTGGCTACTGTAGCTCTCATTTGTGTACAAATGCACAACACTACATGTACTTTTTGAGGGCATGGTGCGTCTTCCACCAAGTTTAGTTGCAACTAAGGGGCCCAAGATGACCAATTGTTTTTTTTCAAAAGGATTTTTTTCGTTTGGGGACGGATGGGGTTTAGAAGTTCATTTTAAATATTTTAGTGAATGCACATGCTACTGGATAGTGAAGATCGAAATCAACATTTTGTTGAATTTTGTTTTACATGCAGAAAGAGTGGCTGGGGCTGAAAAAAAGTACACTCTTCGTTTTGAAAATAAAACACTACAACCCTGGACAGCCCCTTCAACTAGGCTTCTATTTCAGGGTGTTTCCTGCTCACGGATAGAGATCAGCAAGGCTTTTTAATAGCAAGTATACAAAGAAGCTTCATTGTGAAATCACTGGAAGACGGTAGAAGGTAAACCCTTCGTGAAATCAACATGAAGCGCGAGAGCCCCTGCTACACCCTACCTGGAACTGGATTTCACCCGCTGCTGGTACTGAGTCGGTCGGTGCGGCTCCTCCGTTCGGCGTGGATGTTGCACTGCCGGTGCTCGATGCAGTGAACACGGGAGGAGCCTGGCTGGAGCTTTCCGGTGTTGGAGTGGCAGGAATACCAGCACTGGCTTCTCCAGACCGGTCCTCGTCCAGCTCCCTTGCCTCCTTCACCTCGCGGATCTTTAGACGAATGCTCTTTGATACCATCTTGAAATGGTCTTCGCGCAGAACGCCGTTGTGAATCTAGGATACAAAAGGTCAGAGCAGACATAGCCTTTAATCAAGCTGGAAAGTAGGGATGAATGGCGTATTCGGGGTTGGAAAACAATAGGGCTTGAAAGAGACGTCAATCACAACTGGGTTGTAGTAATTTCATGTAAGAATACAGTGGGACCCCTCTTCGTTAGCATTTGTAGGATGAGTGTATGACCGGCCACTTATGTCGCATCCGGGTGTGATTTTTCTTTATCAGCAATACCCCCCCCCTCCCCCCCCCCCCCCACACACACACCTCTCCCAATCCCCAGAGCTCAGTACAATTTCACCCCAGTGGATGCGTCACCCTTGTGAGAAGGAAACAACTTCAAACGCGCACGTCCCCCCCCCCCCCATACAAAAACTGGGTCGAAGTGGATCCCAAACTCAGTGTTCTGCTAGGTGGCACAAGATATCGGAACAAAATAACTCAACTCAGTTGGTTCTTAATACTTCTTATCCTGATGTCCCTACTGAACAAGCAGAGGTACATGTATTTGTAGTCCAAGATAAAAGACGATGGTGCACACCTTGATATCGCGGCCAGTGGAGCATGGGACAGCCAGTTTGAGCGCACTTTCTCCGGTGTACGGGTTTTCAACCCCCATGCTGCCTCAAACTCGACTCGGTCGCTGCACTCCACGTACGCGCGACATAAAGGCGAGAAGCGTCGCTGCTACGAAGAATGCGTCAGGGAAGTTGAGAGGGCATCGTTTGTGCCCCTGGTTTTCAGCGCCACAGGCGGCACCGGAAAGGCTGCCCCGCCTTCCTGAAGCCGCTGGTTAGCATGATATCGGAAGAAGAAAAACGAGCCCTAAAACACTGTAATGGATCACGTCCGATCAGTGATGACATTAAGCATGGTCAGGTTCCCTGTCGCAAGCCTGCATGGCCATCGTCGTTCCAGCAGCCAGTTAAGCGATGCTGCAGCGTCCTCAGCCTCGTTGGCTGCTGCTGAGTGTCAGCTGCCGCTGTAACTCTCTTTCGAGTCTCTCGGTCTACTTGTGATCATTTTTTTTTTTTAAAGCGCAACCCAACCCCCATATCCCTTTCTTTCTTATTTTGCTCCCTTTTGGCGCAATAGCGCTTGCCGGCTTTTAGTTTCTTTTTCTTCTTTTCGTGCTGCCTTTAATATAAAAAATTAAGTCTTGGTCCTCAGTGACACCTCACAAAAAAAACTTACACAGTACCACTGCTACTACACAATCAGAGAAGGGCACACAAAACAGTAACCTTGAGTTTCAAGCACAAGTGGCCACCAGATGGCTTGTACGTAAAACTCAAAAAAGTTACAGCAAGGCAGTTTTTCGTCCCTGTCTCTTTGTCCCATCAGCTTGAGAGAATGGAAATGGCAAAAGTCAGAAGAAAACATTGATTATTCTCTGGTTTGAGGGAAAAACACAAACGGGAAAAGTCTGAAGAAAATATTGACTATCACCACCAGGACTCGAACCAGGGACTCTCGCTTGAAGCCAGCGATTCTCTAACTACTGAGCTATGGTGTAAAAATTGATTATTATTATTATTTTCAGAATGCTCCACATCAATGTGCTTTGCCAAGTTTTCTAGTATTTGACAGCTTTTTTTGGAGTGAATATGTGTTTTATAATAATTTGTTCTTCTATGCGCATGAGGGGCCCTATACTGTATAACAGGAAATTTTCGGACAAAGCCGAATTTCGACCTTTCGCACGGATTTTATTTTCGTACAGTGCTGCATGCTAAATGCACGTGTTTGCAAGCAGTACGCACGTATAGTGTACATAATTTCACATGAACAGATTTTAGTACAGAATTGATTTAAGTACAAAAGAGGCCATGTACGAAATCGTACGAAAATACACTTAGTCCGAAATTTTCCTGCTATACAGTATACTTGTAAGATAGCTCATTTCCCCTTTAGTCCATGGCATTCTAGCTTGCTTGAAGTAAGTTTCTCATGCATTATGGAAATTCGCTTTTTGTTTGTTCCTGTACGTAATCTGTTTGGTGTGCGTGATTCTTGTAGATTAAGATAGCTCATTTCCCCTTTAGTCCATGGCATTCTAGCTTGCTTGAAGTAAGTTTCTCATGCATTATGGAAATTCGCTTTTTGTTTGTTCCTGTACGTAATCTGTTTGGTGTGCGTGATTCTTGTAGATTGCCTTCGATTTGCTCCTTTGTGAAACATCTCAAGTCATAGACTCGTCTGCAAGTTCCCTGACCTCTCCCGATGTTGCTGGTCAGTTATCTAGGATCATGGCGAAGATGATTAGTCAGTTTGGGAAGGTGACGCAGGTGATGGAGCAAATTGGCTTCCTCACGAGGTGGCAAGGCTTCCACTGGATCGCTTTCGCGAGGAGGCCGACCCAACAATGCCCCACGGGGAGGCCATTCGAATCACAGCAACTTCAATGGCAACCGCTTCCAACTCTACCGCGGAGATCAATACTACAGTCCATTCACAAAAAGATGGGCCCTGGCTCTGGCGAGCTCCCGTATTTGGCGAATTTTCAAGATTTTATCGTACACAGTGCAGTGCTGCGAAGTTTGAAATTTGAAAAAGGGTCCAAAAAGGGTACCTGAACTGGGGTTCGAACCGTACAATGCACTGTTGCCGGCAGGATCAAATGGCCTGGATTTTGATGGTCTTTCCCAATTCAGTGCTCTTGGGGCAAAACCTGGCCGAAATACTATTCTTGTTACGAATTGCTTTTTGGAGAAATAGACTTTAGAAACATAATTGGAAGAGGATTCCATAGGGGATTGCAGAAAAAAATTCTAAAAAAACTCGACGTTTGACCCATTTATGGCCAAAAGCTAGAAGTCCATCTTTTTCTGAATGGACTGTAGTCTCAATTCAACAAGAAGTTCAGCAATTTCAAGAACGTTGCAGGGGACGGTTGCGATTTTTGAAGCTCTGATTCTGAAACGCCCTGTGACCTGTGAGGAGATAAGTCTGGTGTGACATGTGTAGCACTGATTGATACGGATAGTAGTAGGGTTATTGTAATGTGTGTGTGTGTGTGTGTGTGTGTGTGTGTGTGTGTGTGTGTGTGTGTGTGTGTGCGCGCGCGCGCATGTCCTTCGTCAATATTAGGGGTGCGATCATGGTGAGCCACGCTCTATTATTCATGTTGCATTGATGGCAGAAGTGCAACTATGCTATTTTAGCCGTGCAGAGCAGAATGCAATGTTCCTCAACTACTCTAGTTTTTTGTGGGCCAATTAGTTTTGAAGGGGTGTTTGGCCCGCCGTTGTTGGCAATGTTTACGCTAACTTGAGTGATGCGCACAACTAAAACTGTAAAAGTACAGGAACACAAGGACATTCGTCCCGACAAAGGACGCCAGTGCTGTACTTGCTCCGGCAACAAGATCTGCTTGACAAACCGCTCCTGTCGCGAAAACGGTCGCCATTGTACCAGATGCTCTCCGGCCAACGACGGCAAGTGTTCGAACAGAGTGACATCGCGAGTCAGCCACGCGAGCTCTCCGCCTCCACCTCCACCTCCACTCCTTCCTCTAAAGGAAATGAAGATTTCTCAACACTATCCAATGTCCTTTGTTGTGAGTTTTCTTCAACAGACGGCGGTCAAGGACATGACAGAGCTAGAGCGTGTCGTCGTGTTTCATCAATTTCCGATTGCGGGAAGAGTAGCAACGTTTGCACAGAACTGGAATGCAATCAGATCAGTGGGTCTTTGGACTGTATTCAGGGTTACGGAATTTAGTGATTTGAGAAACCTTTTCACACTCCAAGAGAGATAATGTTTCGGGATGAGGAGAAATCTAAAATCTCCCTCGAAGTGACCTCGATGATCAACAAACACTGTAGGAGTTGAATATCTAACGGGCACAAGGTCTAACATTTCAACAAAAAAGAATTCAAAAAGAAACGTTGAACGTATGTTATTCCTTCTCTCCTCTGTACAAAAGAAATAGAAGACAGGTGCGTGATGGCAGGGTCGTTAAACTTTGGGCCTGCTAAGCGGAAATTTTTGCAAAACGTTAAACTTAAGACTCATCACACTTTCAACTCTTACAGTAGGCCATTTCAGAAGTCTCAGTGCCCGTAACGAGGGGAGAGTCCCCAGGCTTCATCTCTTTGCGGGCCCCAAAAGGGACGGAGCCATCAGGCCGATAATAAACCTAAATGCCTGGCCACACAAAACGTACCATATCCTTGGCAACTTCTTCTGGACTGTCAGATGCTAGGTTGAATTTGAACTCGACAAGAGTGGACTCTTCCTTCTCACGAGGATCAACGACTTCCATGCGCATATCCAACACTGACGGCGTCTCGCTACTTTTCTCCGCCTTCAGGTGAATAACGGAGAGTGCGTTCTCCTCCTTGAAGAACTCGTGGTTCAGTAGCTGCTTGATCGATGACCTGGGCAGCAGAATATGCACACATCACACCCACACACCACGCATTAACACCCACCCACACATGTACACGAGATGGAGGCGGAAGTGAGGTGAAAGTGAGTGCATTGCATTGCCAGCACGTTTGGTGGATTCACTTAACAGTGATGGGAGACAACCAAACACCCAAAACGTGAGTAAACATTGAAGCACAATACAATTTTAATGTGCTACTCAATGAAAACCGGCCTCCCAAATGAGTAATTGTCGTGCTCCAGTGGCCGACACTCTGTAACTCATGGAGACGGATTCCATTGCGGGCATCTGCTATGACTTGGTTTCCATACAGATGTCAATACAACTAATTGCAACAAACCAGTATGCGGGGAGCCCCAATGCATCAACTATTCATCAGTTTAAAGAAATAAAAATGTCTGAGTTCAAATTCATTACTTTGAAGTACCGTAAAGTACCGTTAACCCCCCCCCCCCCTACGCCAGGTCGCTTCCCAGCTGGGTTTTCAGCAGGGGGCGGAATTAGATCAAGGCTGTCAAGTGCAGTACGACGTACAACGTTAAGACTCGATGTGCTGGATTGTGCACATTTTCATCATGCACTGACAAATATTGTGTACAGCAGTGTATGCGTCGGTTCAACATCATTTACTAAGGCTGTGCACAGGTAGTCGGGTACCAGTGTTACCCGTGGATCTCTGGTTACATGAAATCGGGTGAGAAAAATCGTCAAAATATCCGAGCGAGTATAATGCACATGCATGTGCATGCACATATGCATCTTGACGTTTGATTTTCGGCCATACCTTTGATTCTAACTGACTGGTTCAACTCACAAAAAGGGTACAATGTAATATTGTCACTGGTGATACCTGTACAAATTAATTACCCGAACCTGATACCGATGAAAATGCTACCCGACACAGCCCTAGTGTTCCTGTGCATATAGTTACTGTAAAACATGTAATTTTAGGTGCATTCAAATTTCGGCGCCAGGGACCTGCCAGGTTTCCGGTGTAATGTAGAATTAGGCGACCAGAGTTCCCTTCACATACAGTACATACTCTGGTGCCTGTTAGGTGTCATCTAAATTTAGGTGCCTAATTTCCCCACCGAAATAACCGAAATTAAAGTTACACCGAAAATAACGTGTTTTACAGTATATTGGTTGGTCCGCCCTGCTAATGGCGTTCATTTCTGTTGTAACCTGTAAAGCTCTCGTCCCCATGTCTGTGTATAAGTAAATGCATACAGGGAATGTATGCTTACGAGATTGTACGTGTGATCTACCTTTACAACAAGAACAACACCCATGTACATGTACATGCATTCTCAATCAAGTCTCACCGTCCTGCCTTGTCCGATTTCAAGCAGACAGATATGATCTTGCGCAGCAAGGGATTTTCAACTTTAGACAGACACAGGGGCATGACACCCTGGAGAATCAAACCACACACCATAATCACAGCAGAAGCATACACACAGTAGCAACATTACTACTGTATTATAATTATACTATGTGGTATAGTATACCAAGAGCCAAGTACTACTGATCCACAGCAGACGCTCACATCCTCCACCTAACCTGAGCATTGTCTGTGGTTCGACTGTTATTGCCCCGTCTGACGAAGTTAAGTATCTAGGACTGACTCTCGATTCAACTTTAAGTTTCAGTGCCCACGTTGACTCCCTCAGGGAAGACATCGGAAAGAAACTAGGTGCTTTTCGACGTGGAAGGAGGAACCTTGCTGTCCAGGCCAGAAGGCAGTTCTACTTGTCAGTAGTCCAGAGCAAGCTCGAGTACGCCAGCACTGCCTGCATCCACTGCCTCGCTGACAAAGCGAGAGATCAGCTGCTACGCATAAGTAAGAGAGCACTTAGATGCATATTTGAGCATGACACATTCACGCGGACATCATACTTGCTTGAGCGATACCACATAATTAGCTTAGACAAAAGATATCATACTAAGTCCATATTCTTCGTGTTCCGTTGCATCCACAATATCTGCAGTTCACTCCTCTCTGACATGTTCTCCCTTCGCCGTGACTGCGCTCACACAGATAGAGTAACCCGCGGCCAAGTCAATTATTCCCTTTCGTTACCCATTGTGCAAGCTCAAGCTGGATACAGATCTATTTCATTCCTTGGTGACCGCTTTAATGCGCTTTCCGAATCCCTTCGCACAAATCAGATCCCCAATTCATTTCGCCAGGAACTTAACAATTTCATTCATCTTGGGCACCCTGTAAGAAGACCTTAGGGTCTGTTGGGAATGCCCAAGTAAAATAATAAAATACAATACAAAAATACAAAATACCATGCAAACGAGCTTCATCACATCATTGCACGATCGGGCGGAGTAGCTTTGGTGGCGATGTGCACATACCCGATTACATAGTACAGATTCTGCATTGTGCTGTCTACACACTAAGTTTCCAGTAGGCAATGGACTCTGCTAGCGAGGCAGCATATGAGAACATGGTTCAGAGTCGCTCTTCAGATCTACCTCGCTGCTATACACATTCTACTGTACAGCAGAGCGAGGCACTCGCAACACACAGTCACACATAGGCACCGGCGGATTATGCCGGCAGAAAAATTGGCAGAATTCGGTACTTTTTCTGGTAAGTTTCATGCATGTTTGGTATGTCACTAGTGTGGATAAAGAAATGAAGCAGAATTCGAGGAATTGCCCGCCATAAGGTTTGTATGGTTCTGCCAATTTCACTGCTTTTCGAGCAGAATCTGCCACCTTTTCGAGCATAATCCGCCGGTCCCTAGTCACACATAATCATAAGTAAGGGGCCGCCCGGGGTTACCGATAGTTTTTGCAAAACGAAAAGTTTTAGTATTTTTTCAGTACCCGCCCACCTACCTTTTCTGCAGGCAAAACGAATTCCAATAACATATTGATGTCAATTTTCGACAACCAGAAGTAACAGGGCATTCTCCATCTGCATTCAATAATTATTTTCAAAACGAAACTCCTTCAAACCCACCCACCCCCAAACAAAAACTTTTCGTATTGAAAATACTATTGGTAACCTTGGGCGGCCCCTTAGATACTAGTACTGTATATCAAGAGTGTAGTGCGCATTTCAGAAGAGCCATTTCAGGCTCCGCTTACACGACAACGCACAGCCAGTTTTCCGTTTTCGATCCCGCATTTCTTTTTCCGTTTTGTGCGTCTACACGATCAGAGCTGATCAGAGCTGGTCTCCGTGGGTATCGTTTTCGCGCGTCTACGCGGGAGTGAAGAATCCGCCAAAGTTTGTCATGCGTCAAGTGTTGTCGTGGAAGCACCAATCACAGTCAAGTAATAGTTGAAACAATCCATACGACAACACTCCTCACATTACACACATCGTCGGATCCTTTGCAATCCGTGTGGACGCATGAAAATGATACAAACGTGACGGTTATGATGAACGGCTTCGACTGTTCGCACATTCAAATTTATCCGGTAGAACATTTTCGGTTTCAAATTTTTCCACCTTGGCCAGTGCATTGGTTTTCTTCCGCTTTGGTGTAAATCTTTTATTTTTTGCTCCGCGCACCGTGTAAATGAACCATGCATCTGAAAGAATTTGGCTGCGTTTTCATCCCCAGCGTTGTGTAAACGCAGCCTCAGACTCAAATCGCGGGTGCACGCTATACTCCGATTTTGAAAATGCATGCACAACGAAAAGTAGTGCAATGGATCACACTACATGGATGAATTTATGGTCATATTTTTCCATAGCAGTTTCTGCTATACAAAATCACAATGTGTAGCAGTCTTTGATTTTGATTAGCATTGTTCTTTGAAGGTTGGGTGTTTACCATATTGTCCTTCTTGAGAGTGATGCCTGAAAGCCCATTTGCAAAAAAACCGACTGAATCATACATGTGCACGCAGATTGAGAGTGCCTGCACCACATACACTGCACTGTATGCATGCTACTTGACAGCGCAGGCTAGGCATGGATAGTCTGTATGTATCGCAGTTTTCTGCGAGTCACGGTGACTTTTGAGTAGCAGTAGATCGATTTTGCATGGCAAATTGCGATGCAATACAGGATAAATTCATCCCTGCACTACATGTACTACAGTCAGATCTCGCTTATCCGGTCCTCTCGCCATCCGGTCCTCTCGCCATCCGCATCCCTCGCCATCCGGTCCTCTCGCCATCCGGTCCTCTCGCCATCCGCATCCCTCGCCATCCGGGAGAAAATCGTTGGGTACCGATTTACAGCATATGCCATGCATACATACAGCACTTGTGTTCAATTAGTCGGTTCCCTCGCCTATCCGGATTTTTTTGTGGAAAACGGATGTGTGCGGTTAAGCGACGTCTGACTGTACAAGATTGACTCGGATGGCGAGCCAATTAAATCGTAACATTTTGTCCTTCTTCTCTACTAGATTGACTCAACATAAGCCAGTTGCAACTATTGTTATAGCGTACCTTGTAGTTCCTTGGTCCTTTTATTTTTACTATCAAAGCAGTTTATCATTGCATCTTTAAAAAACTTTCTCAAGCCCAGGCTGCATAATGATATTTATACTTCGAATACATGTACACCTTGAATGGCGCTGCATACGTAGTACATGTGATACATACAACTTTACGTGTCTCATGACAGAACTCGTATTCATTAGTAGAGTCATTACAGTCAAGGTTGAACTGAATAGTTCAAAGGTGCTCCCAAATATGAATGGGCACTGGATGCAACATATGTATTAATTTTGTTTACCGCTGCCTGAATGGACTTGCTAGTCCTCTTCTGCGAGATAGCTTTACCTTGTGCACCCATGGTGCCCACCCTGCAGCCACCACCCGTGGCCACGTCTCTGCTGCTCCCCGCCAGCCAAGACGGCACTTTTGGCTAGTTTTGGTTGCTGTGCGCAGGTCCAATATGGCACTGGGCACACAAAGTTGGTCGCAGGTCGCGCAAGGCAGGTGGTCGCAGTATCCAGTGCAGCTTCTGTGTAGAACTGTCAGTGCATGCAAAACGGTCGTTAAAAGCAGGTGTTCGCTAAAACCAGAGGTCGCTTACACCAGATTTTACTGTACAACACATTACATCATTGACGTCCATTCGTGGCGCTGTCCCCTATGACAAGTGTCGGATTTCGCTTGCCACAACAGTACTTCGAATACACCTTGAATGGCCAAAAGGCTGGTCATGGGGGAGGGGGTGAACATAATACCCGGGTGAGCAACATGCTCTGGCAAATTCGGTACTCGAGAAGCCCAACATGAAGAAAGGTAACTTTGCTCGCTTGCGCGTACTCACCGAGGTGACTTTGCGGTAGATCTGCGCCGCGTTCTGACACTCCATGTAGGGATACTCCAACGTAGCCATTTCCACCACACACATACCAAATGCATACACATCAACGGATTCATCATAGCGCTCCTCGTACATCTCGGGGGCCATGAACTCGGGCGTACCTGAAAAGAGGAGAAAACAACAATTTTGCACAAACTCAACCAGGTGGAAAACTAAAATATTCAAGCAATTGTGAGCGGAAAGAGAGAGAGAGAGACGGGGGGGGGGGGGGGGGCATTCCACTACAGCCAAAACCCTCCACTCTGGTACCCTGGACTTCCAGCAGGATGTACATTGGCTGTGGATTACGGGCGCACATCAGTAAACTAAAAATCGCAGAGGCTACCGTAGATCAGAGATCAAAGGCTGTGTACAACCCTGTATCAAGAGTAACAAACCAGAGTGTGCAACTCGGGATGGTTCCTGTGAGAGCGTAATTCGTGCAGTACGTCATTTCTGACGACATGGTAAGCCACAGGTACGGTGAAAAGTTGCGTAACCAGTCGCGGTGGTGCAGGTCACTGAGTTTGTCCTGATTTCGGTTTTTTGATACGGATAGCCTGGTGACTTTACTTGTCGGTGGATGTACGCAGCGAACACAGTCCCACAAAACACCGAAATCCTGAAACAGGACGTCTAAAATCAAGACTTGGCTGATTTCCGGGCTATGAAACATGAAAATTTGAGCTGTACGCAAGTCGCGGCTTGGCTGACCTCATCAGGGTGACGTAGTGCACGAACTGCGCTGTTTCAGATCTGATATGCACAGTTGCACACTCTGGTTTATGTACTCTTGCCTGTATCTGTCACGCACAGGTTGCAAATAATGTGTACGAGTCACATGATGATGTGAAGTTCAGCCGTTGGCGCCCGTCGCAGACCATGTAGCTGGAGTTGCACACTCTTGGCCAAGTTGGGGGTTATGTACTCTTAGTAGTACGGACCATCCAATGACGTGCACGCACACACACGCGCGCGCACACACACGCGCGCGCACACACACGCGCGCGCACACACACGCGCGCGCACACACACACACGCATAGGTGCACGCACACATGCACATGCACACACACACACACATTAGCTCACCAATAACACTCTCCGCGTGCGACTTGTGGCGCAGAATTGCCATGCCTAGATCTCCTATCTTGACAAGGCCCGTCGTCCCAGTGATGAAGATGTTGTCGCACTTCAAGTCGCGATGAATGATCGGCGGTGTGTGGCTGTGGAGAAAGTTCAGACCCTTGAGGATCTGCAGACACCAGCTACGAAGTACTTTTGGCCTGACACCTTCACCTTTGAAGCGTTTCAAATACCTAATGCACATCAGAATGTAGGGAAGACAAAGTCAATGCCAATACTCATGCAGCTCTTGATGAGAAACAAGCCGAATGGCTGCAAGCAAAGACATGCAGTCATCATTGGCCAGACTGCCCAACCCCATCACCGTACCAAAGCAGACACAAATACACAATGCGTACGAAGGCAATTGTCTCCCACATACTGAACGTACGTACATGTAAGTTTGACACCCTGAAAGCAGCTGACTTTTACAGAGTGTGGCATTGTTTTCCTTAAACAGGCCAACAAAAAGGGTGTACGTACGTTTTCAGCGTCCCCGATGTCATCAACTCTGTAACTAACACCACTGTTCTGGTCTTTTTGTCACCAGACTCGAAGAAGTCATGGAACTTGAGGATGTTGGGATGCTGGAGCATCTTCAGCATCTGCGCCTCCTCCTTGAAGCGGGTGATACCGGCCTTGCTGTAGCGCCTTGGCTGCACAACACGATACACAAAGACATGTAAAGCACTTGGCTACAAACCCAGATACATTTCTCCAGGAAAGGTATCCTGATGGATAGCTGACACAAAGTACACTAAGCAGCCAACCGTGACCTGTTCCTATTCCAGCACATTTGCATCTCACCATACAGCCCTGGAAAATACGCTTAAACTACTGGCATCAGTCCAGACTATAATTATTTCAGTAGTCACTGCACAACTTCTACCTCATGCTAGCCCCATGCGCCTACTGGTGAGTTGTGTATCATCCAAAAAATAGAAATAACCCCCCCCCCCCCTCAATCATAATTATATCCACCGGCTGGAATGAAAAATAGAGAACCTAACACATGGGCATGTTCATGAGGCTATGTTCAGTACCCGCAATGATCTCTGCCACGCACGCTCCACAAAAGCAAATAGCAGGCTGACACATCCCTTTCGTATAGCTCTACTGCCATGTTCATGAAAGGACCACGGACCAAGGAACAGTGTCGTGCAATGTTATCGCATGAGCTGATTATTTAGTAACTGGTGGTGTTAGTGGACAGTATAGCGTAACTTGTAGTTCCTTGGTCCTTTCTCTTCATATAGAAGCCTGTTTTGAATACAAGCCAGATTTTCAAAATACACATAAGCCTGGTTTAACCCTTTATGGACGGATTACTAGCACAGTACGCACCAGAATTACAAAATGTCAGTACAATTTTCAACTTTACCATGTCAAGGCTTTGGTGTCCTTCACTTGATTTTCACAATCAAGGGCTCATTGGAAAGCTCTTGACGAGAGCAACGCCAGGGTACCAATCTCCATTATCCAGCCGCCACAAATCAGGCGCGGTAACACAGCAAAGTCGTCTCCAAGCCTGATATGCAAGCAAATTCCACCCCATCCTCCCATCAACGCCATTCCACTCTCCTTCATCGCAGAACGCTCAAATCTGTTTGAGACGATTCAAACTTCAGCCGGCTACGTCATTATCATGTGCTGAGTCGCTCAAAGAGCACACGAAAAGGGATTTCCCCCCAAAATGGCGAAATGATTGATCAAAAATTTGAATTTGCCGAGGTAAGAATACGGCGTGCGATATCTCTGGCGTCCGACATCGTAACTTTTCGGCGATTGTTGCATTGGACAGCTTGGAGTTCCCGCTACCACGTAGACCCTTCGATTGTGGAATTTGCTCAAGAAACAATGGAGTTACGAAGTTACGAAGTTTCGATCTTATTAGATCGAAACTCGTACAGTCCGTCCACAAAGGGTTAATGTCGACACACATAGAAAATACCCGGTTGGAACAGAAGCCTGATAATAATAATAATATCTTTATTAGGATGACCCAGAGGCTTGTCGCCTATTGATATATGATGTGAATAGAAGCCTAGCCCTGACATCGGCTTCTACAGGAATAAGCCCGGCTTTAATATGCGACATTACGGAATTCGGTGCATACCGTAAAGTCGTGTATAAAGGTCGCGGCTTATATGACTTTTTGGGGGAATTTTTGCAGGCTTCTACACCAGACAGACCTTACAAGACAGCTACTTCGAAGTATTTCTATGTATGTCAACACTAAAAACAGGCTTTGTGCCGACAGTGTATCTGGAATATCAGGCTTCTATTCAAGACAGGCTTCTACATGTATATGAGACAGGCTTTCATACAAGACACTACCGTATCTATTTTCGGCTATTTTCGGCCTGGGCATTTTTGGTCGAAAATTTGTTGCGGCTGAAATTTTATTTTGCAAGGTTCAGTGCGACAGTGTGTACAGACAGCAGCAATACAGGCTGAAATTCTAATGCAGCCGAAAAGTGCTTTAGCCCTGGGGGGGGGGGGGGGGGGATTTAAACACGCCGAAAATGTGTCGAAAATGTGAAAATGTGTAGACTTACAATAAACTAATGATGAAGAGGCCAAAGTTGCTGCTTACCATCTTGACCACTAGAAACTGTTTCAGCCCTAAACATGTTCACAGGAGTTTCCATAAGAGCGCGTGGCTGCTCGATCCTCATCTTTTGCAGCTGTTCTCATTGGCACACAATGTAGTGAGCTGGAATGCTGGCGCTTTTCTTTCTTTCTTTTGAGCTGCATTTTTCTCAAAGTGAGGAGATGTGATCGTGCTCTCACAGCATAATAGCTTACTTTTTAATGACAGGTTTCGTGCGACATCGCAATTCGGGGGGGGGGGGGGTACAATTATGATTGTCATTACTTGTACTATCCTTGGCAGTAACGCGACGAAATTTCTGAAATTCAGCGTCTGACAGTATTGAGTACGCGAGCCAACTGGCTTTCCAATAAGCAATCACTGTGAGTAAAGCACGGGTGTTTGCAGTGCATGAACTGGGGCCAGTCGTCCCGTCGCTTTTGGATCTACCGTACATTTCCTAGTGTTTTGGGCGAAACTGAACGGCACGACGCTATCGCTGAATTTGCCCTGAACCAGCTGCTATCGGAGTAAAATTAGGTGTTTTGAAGACCACACGGGAACACTGCGTCCATGTCTTCTTTCCTGCGCCGTTTGTTTGAAAGTCGGAGTGTTTTTGAGCTCGTAGTTTCGTCTTCGTTGTGGAATGGCTTGTGCGTACATTCTCCTTGGAATAACCTAAGTCCCACCCCCGTTTCTTACATTACTAGGAGTTTTTCCGGCAGCCACGATAGTTTTTATCCCTGCTTCCATACGTCCTCATTGAACAGCCAAACAAAACTTTGTGGTGCGCCCTAGTTTTTTGCGCGGGGGTCTCAAGTTTGTCACTTCGAGTTGTACACAACAACCACATCAACACCTCAAAGGACCAAAAAACAAGAGAGCAAAGTATTCCAACGTTGCAATTTTGCCTGGCCTATGGTGATGATGGAGACTTCTACTCGGGAGCAGATACTCGTATCAACAAGCTGGGAGGGAGAGCGTGGCGAGCCAAATGTTGGGATGAAAAGAGCCACATTCTCTCTCGAAAAAGGTCGTTCCCGCACACTTGCTCTATGTAGATTTTGCATGCCTGAATCTGCAGGTGTGAGATTCGCATCCGCCGTGCACATAGGCAGAGTCGAAATTTGTGTACTCTCAGACTTGCTGCCATCTTGACGAGTGGCCACTGCGAAACACCCGTGAAAGGTGAGCTAACAGACTTTTAAGACCCACTTCAGTTCTACACACCACATACCACTCCAGAACATGTCACTTACCAAGGGGCACACTACCCCCCCCCCCCCCCAAAAAAAACTTCAAAAATGGTGTAAGTGCTTTGGTGTGCACTACTCATAGATGTACCTCTCCAGTCTGACTGTCACAATGTACAAGTACTTGACCACAGTGTCACCAGCTGAAAGCGATTTTGCAGCAACATAATTATGTCCCCAATCTTACCCATGATGAACAGCATGACATCGTTTCCTGAGTGTGCAACAAAACCGAATTACTGTACTCCAACCCTCCCCGAGTGCGAAGGTGTCTGAAAATTTCACACAACTTACTTGTTGATCGTACAACAATAAATCAGGAGTGCAAACATAATAATTATTTCTCTAACGCTAACAGCTTACCAATAGTTCACACCACGCAACAGCCACTCCAGTCTCAGAGTCTAGTCCTTTATACACGGTTTTGAAGGAGCCACGTCCCACCTCCACTGGAAACTTCAAGAAACGGCCATCAAGGCTAGAATCCACAGCCAGAGTGGAAACATCGTCCTCATCTCTTGACTTGGCTGCATTTTCTTTCACAGTCTCCACGCTCTCCTCAGCCTGACTAGCGGGGGACGACGTCAATTGAGTGCCAGCATCTCCCTCGTCAGGAGGGGCCGTGCTGCTACGAGTAGCACCCTCTGCCATGGCTGGCCGCCATACACGAGCTGAGACGGAAACACCTCACTCAGATGAAAACTGGCTGTCTGAAAAACCATGAAAACCGGCAAGGCGCATTCCCTTCATATCGGTCATCACTGCCCAAAAAAATACCGAGAAGCTGAAGAGGTCGAGGGGCCGGTACGCGGTGCAGGTCTAGAATACTTTTTTATTTATTTTATTTATTAGTATTTTTTATATCTACAGCTGTTCTGACGTAGTCCACAATATAGATACTCGTAGTCTGGTCTACAAAGTCCTGTGCAGTGTGAACTGGTATGGTATGCCGGCGTCAGCGACTCAGCGTGGCGAGTGCCGGCCAAGAACTCTACTCCGAACCAAAACTGGAACATGCCAGCTCGGAGTCGTGCCCAAACACCGTCCACAATGGCCAGTCAGCTGAGAACCAGGGAGTCATTGTACTACTCCCTGGCTGAGAACAAGGCCAGAGGCCAGGGATTTCGGCAGAAGTATGGCCTCAGAAACCTGGTCACAACTGCCACTATACTACAGTCCATTCATAAAAAAATGGGTCCTGGCTCTGGCGAGCTCCCGTATTTGGCGATTTTTCGTGATTTCATCGTACACAGTGCAGTGCTGCGAACTTTGAAATTTGAAAAAGGGTCCAAAAAGGGTGCCTGAACTGGGGTTCGAACCGCAGAATGCACTGTTGCAGGCGGGGTCAAACGGCCTGGATTTTGATGGTTTTTCCCAATTCAGTGCTTTTGGGGCAAAACCTGGCCGAAATCCTATTCTTGCTATGGCTTGCTTTTTGGACAAAAAAACTTCAGAAACATAATTGGAAGAGGATTCCATATGGGATTACAGAAAAAAATTCTAAAAAAACTCAACGTTTGACCCATTTATGGCCAAAAGCTAGAAGTTCATTTTTTTCTGAATGGACTGTAGGACCACACCCCAGTGCCCCAATGGCAAGATCATCGACTTGATCCTCACAAGTTGCGATGATGCCCGGAGTTGCGCCGTAGTGCCGTCTGCCCTCAGCGACCATGATGCCGTTCAGGTCCTCTTGGCCTGCACGTTCAAGTGCCCAGACAAGCATGTGACTCGAGGAAGCCATTCCGCAACGTACGTAGAATCCACATACCTGATTTCCGAGACGACCTTGATGCAGCACAAGCACACCTTGATACCTGGCCCCCGAACACTACAGTTGACGACATGTGGTCAATTTGGCACTACAAACTCTTGGCGATCCTCGACAAGCATGCTCCTCTCCAGTGTTCTACTGCCAAGCGGAAGCAGCTACCACCCTGGTCGGATCGGCACCTCTTCCAGCTCACCCAGCGCAAGAATCGGCTGCATAGGCGGTGGCGGGGAGACAAGGCAAACGCTGCGCTCCACACTGCATTCAAGCGCGCCCGTGCGGAAGCTAGAAATGCATACCGACAGAAGCGAAACGCTTACTTCCAGGGACAATGTACAGCAAACGCAGGAAACACCAAGAAGCTTTGGCGTACCATTGACAAAGTCACCTGTAGAGACCGTCCCCATGTAGAACCCTCTTGTACGATCGAAGATATCGCCTCAGCCTTCCACAAGGTGGTTACTGATGACTGTCGACCGCAAACTTTGTCTGCTCCCCTCGGGCCTCCACCCCGCACTTCCCTCCCCAAGTTCTCACATGTCAGTATCCGTGCTGTTGAACGGCTACTCCAGCAAGTTAATCCCGCGAAGGCAACAGGCAGCGATGGCGTACCAGGGGCAGTCCTCAAACTCTGCTGTGACGTTTTGGCGCCGTCTGTCACTAGCCTGTTCAATGCCTCGCTGTCGTGCGGACATGTGCCTTCGGCGTTCAAGCTAGCTAATGTCATCCCACTGCATAAATCTGGTGATCCATCGCTGCCAACTAACTTCCGCCCTGTATCCCTTCTACCCATACTCTCCAAGCTGCTAGAGAAGTTGGTTCAGAAGGAGCTCATCACCTTCCTGGACATAACAGCATCGTTACCAACAACCCAGTTTGCGTTCAGGCGTGGCCACTCTACCGAAGACGCATTAGTCCTTATGTCAAACCGCATCCTAACAGCCAAGGACCAGGGCCTATTCACAGGTGTATGCCTGTTAGACATGTCCAAAGCCTTCGATAAAGTCCAACATGTCAAGCTATTGCAGGATCTCCACAGTGTTGGGGTGTCCGGTTCTGCCTTGGACTGGTTCGCCAGCTACCTATCCGGTCGCACTCAACGTGTCTGTCTGGGGTCGCGGACTAGCTCTATATCAGTTTGCACGAGTGGTGTCCCCCAAGGTTCGGTGCTGGGCCCCATTCTGTTCAGCCTTTACACCCGCGAGGTCCCCGCTGTACTTGGCCAGTCCGAGTCAGTTCAATTCGCTGACGACATTGCGCTCGCGTGCAGCCGGCGAACAGCACAGGAGGTATCCGATGTCTTATCTGCTTCGGTTACAATCCTTGCAGACTGGCTGAAGGATCGAGGCCTGATCCTCAATGCTGGCAAGAGCCAAGTAGTGCCAATTCCTGCCGGCCGTCAGCACACAGCTGATCTACAGGTCGTCTGCCATGCCACTTCACTGCCTAGTGTGCTAAGTGCTCGTTATCTTGGCGCCACAATCGATTCCGGCATGTCCTGGCACGCCCACATTGCCAAATGTTCTGCACGCGTGTCGCAGAAGATCGGAGCACTCTGGCGAATGCGCCGCTGCCTGAATCACCAGTCACGCATGACCTACTTTAGATCGCTGATCATGTCTGACCTGCTGTATGCTTCCAACGCGTACTCTAGCTCACTGCAAAGAAGGTACCTCGACCGTCTACAGGTCCTGCAGAACAGTGGGGCTCGTGCTGTCTTTGGCCGCCCTCCGTGGTCGTCTGCCCGCGACCTGCTGGAGCGCATGGCAGTGTTCCGTGTGGCAGAAGTCTTCAATCAGAAGCTAGCATACCTGGTGTGGCGCTGTCGTTATGCACTGGCAAGTCCAGAGTTGCAAGCCCTGCTAACCCCCGCTGCACCCGGCCCTACTCGGCTCCAATCTGCCATGGGCTTGTGCGTGCCAGTTTCCCATTCAGTTGCGGGGCGGGGGCGCTTTGCTTGCAAGGGTGCTGTATTATGGAATGCCCTCCCCAGCGACATCCGTGCCATCCATCACGCTCAGCAGTTTCGCACGCAGGTAATCCCCTATACCTGTGCCCTGTAGGCTGTAGATGCTGAAGACAAGCGCAATCTTCTGTTTTTTTTCTGTTTTCTTTCTGTTGTACCCGATCTCCCTCTGATGTACCGCTGACTCTATGCTGAAGAGCATTTAAATTCTCATTCTCATTATAATTTTCATATTCGCTTTCATGTTATTGGGTTCTATGCCCGTTTGAATTTGCGAATCAAAATAAATACAAACAAACAAGTCAAGTCGTAGGTCGTACATGTATCCAGGAAAAATTGGCAGAATTCGGTACTTTTCTGGTAAGTTTCATGCATGTTTGGTATGTGCATAAAGAAATGGAGCAGAATTCGAGGAACTGCACGCCATAAGGTTTGTATGGTTCTGCCAATTTCACTGCTTTTCGAGCAGAATCTGCCACCTTTTCGAGCATTATCCGCCAGGGCCTAATCACGAGGGGAAAAGGTCTTCTACATGTAGCTTTTCATTCTGTGTGTGATTATTGTGAGGTTTTGTGTGAAATTTTAATTTTCGGCTATCACATTTCGTTAATTTCTTACTTTTTAGACGGGGTCCATGGACTAGAACACAATAACCTTTTTTAGAAAACTGCCATAAAGCAGTTTTTATTGCTATAATTTCTTTTGTTTTTTCTGTCACCAATCAATGGAATGCCCTATATCAATATGTAAATTTAAACTAAATGATGGCCTTCACATCATATCAAGAGATCAATACCGTATTATACGCATTGATGTGCAAGCCTTTTCTTGCAGAAAATGGCAAAATGCATGTTCTTCTGCGGGGAAACATGTGAGTAGTACGTAGTGGTGGACAGTGGTGATACATTTTTTTATACGGAGGTCATTCTGTGCATGTTGCTCTAGCAGAATTTCATGACTCTGTCATAAAATTGTCTTGCCTTTCAGATATTTCAAATCTCCCCACCCTCGATCAGATTTATTTGAGAAATGTAACCAGGTGCGTGTCGCAGATGTTTTTGTTGATTCTGTGTTTATAATGGTTTATAATCATGGGTTTTCGTGATAAGGTCATCCTGCATCATATTGCACTGAAATCGTAATCCTGTTGATGTCGATACAACTTTTGGAAGTAGTTCAATGACTTCAAACTGTTAGTCCACGATTTTCTAAAACAACACAGCAAAAGAGGAACAATAAACATGTATTAAAATGTAAACAAATACATTGCTGAGTCCGACACCTCCTTCCAACAACTACACTGATCCTGAGGATAAAAGGGGCAAGGCAATGGTTGGAGGTACTGAGAGGTAAACAAGGCACTCCATAATAATAAAATCTTACACATCTTTTGGTGAGTATGAATGATATCCAGTCGAACCTCTTTAGGACGAACACCAAGGGACCGATGGTATTTATTCTGTGAGTTTGTCTTAACCTATTTATAACCAGTGAATACAATTATTTCTCCAATAAACATACGAATAGATTTCTTCTACAGCGAAAGATGATTCTAAGCCACACCAAATCATTGACTCGTCTCATATGAAACACATGGCCAGCAATCGAGGACATCTGAGAGTTGTAATTTTTGTACTCCTCCGAGGTGTGATTTTTGGCGTGCTGGCCCAAGCACAAGGAAGCCATCTGCAAAAAAACTGCAGAAAATGGTTGTTGTTTGATCCTTTGGTGTAATCTTTGTTTCTAGTCGAAGCTAGTTGCTGTTTGGAGCAGAAACGCTGAAATCGACTATTTTCTGCATGTACTCATACATGTACTCATGTACTCAGGCATGCAGTCTCACTCGTATTTTAGCTCTTTTTCTGGAATGGATGCTGCTCTGCGCCCCTTGGTGAACATTTCCTGCGTTCGTGGAGCAGCTGAAAAGGACCACTGGTATGTCTGGTTCCTGGTTTGAAAGTGGAGAGTCGACTTTTGTGCCTTCAAAAAGGAGTAGAGAGCGATAGAGGTACGTCTGTTGCTTATTTTTGAGTGCTCCTCGTACATTTTTGATCGTGATAGAAATTCTCAGACCAAAGTCAGACCAAAGTCAGCGCGATGATGGCCGTACAGTTTTCTTGTGGATTTTTTAGTTGTTTCATCTCGTATCTATGTCAGTATCGTGATGGTGAAGTGGAGAGGGTGATTTTCTTCCTCTAGGCTTCGTTCGGCCGACTTTGCTTCGTCCTCGTTGAAAAGTGATCCTGAAAAAAATTTCGATTCGAAAAATTATGTTGATTTTCAATGTACGTGATGACATGCGATTGCTGGCTATGAAATGAGTCACCAGAGAGGTTCTGCAAAACGAAAATGCGTACAAACTTTCGTTCTATGTCATGAAGTGCTAAACTTCGCACGAACTTTCGCAACTTTGGACGCGAAATGAACTGTCGTAGGAAAATTCGTGAGATCGGGTCATGGCGTACGTGCACTTGGCCCGCGCAAACTACGAAAATGTGCAGAACGCAAAATTCGTGCAAAAATTCGTACACACTTTCGCAAGGACTGTCGCGAAACTTCGTTCGAATTTTCGTTTTGCAGAACCTCTCTACTGAACCTTTCTTTAGAAACATGACGGCAACTGAAACAGCAACAGAGAAAGTACGATACATGTACAGCACATTCTTGCAGGTACATGTACTACAAACAGATTGCAGATCATAATTCTTGCTTTGGCGGCACGAAACTTTATTTGGGGCAGTGCAATCTCGGCGGTACTCACAAATAATAAATCAAACAGCCCAGACTTGAGTAAACAAATCCAATCATACAAGTACAAGATCTTCACGAGACGAGACTGCACCCATTGTCTTGTTTCGTATGAAGCAAACAAGTTACTGATCCCCTCCACAATGGCGATTTTCCCTGATATGCGAATATATTTTGCAAACTCGGTCAATGGGTCCTTGAACCTTTCCCTCCAGATTGGGAACTGCCAACGATAGTATGCCACTGACCAGTGCCTTACTTGTAACGTACCAATGTACAATGAATACGAGTATTTCGACAACACATCTAAGGGTTGGTTCACATAAGCAAAATCGGCACCGCAAGACATCGGCAGTGAGCCAGCTCCCGATCCGTTGCGCATACGGTTCGAGTACCAAATCTACTACAATAGTACAGAATGTGCCCAAATGCTACGACAGGTTTGCCAATTGAAGCTTGAATTCTATGTTTCTTCAGTAGTTCAAGGTCTTTCGGTGATGGCCACTCGGTGCTACCTTTTACTGGAGATCATGAAAATACTTCTACACATTTTATTGCAGTCTAGTAAGCGATGGTGTCGAAATTATGCTTGCAAACGTTGGGGAAGTCACAAGGACTTGCCAATGTATCCATCATATTTTTTATTTGTTTCAATTGTATTTGTCTCATAAGTTGCACAATGGTCAAGCAGATCATCCGAGAAGGACGGGCTGGTATGCTGACTTATTTGCCAGCTTGAAGCGACTACAAGAATAGCGAACGGACCTCCTCTCTAGCTTCAATTTAGGAAAATTTAGGACAAGTATTGGTTTGATATTTTGACAAAGTCTGGCTCCCGGCAGCCGGCGCGAACGGTTCACAAACCACTTTTGGTCAAACTTGTACGGGATCGGCGCCGGGGCAGATCGCAAGAGTTGGGCACTGTCCAACTTTGCCGGCGGTCCCTTGCGATATTTTACCGTATGACTTTGTTACGACTGCACGGGTTCACACAATCGCAATGCGCCGGGAGAGGTTGCAAGAAGCCCACCGCCGGTGACTCCCGGCGCGTACCGGCGATATGTGAACCAACCCTAACATAAGCCTTACCGTTAAAGGGGAAGTATACCCTAAATTCAAAATTTCACCAGTTGTAGTCTTCTGGGTGCTGAGTCGAATGGTCTTGGTCCGAGGAAGCTGAGACGCTCCCTTCCTACTTGAATCCCAATCGAACTCGCGCACTTCCACCGAAACTGGGTGGCTGCGCCCTACTAGATGGGGATTTGTATGCAAAATGTCACTAAAAGCGCCATTTCGTTCTTATAAAAGCACGGATGACCGCGATTGGCCCCAGGGGACACGATAAGATTTCGAAATTGCTCTGACACAATGTCCTGCCACTTCTGGAACCGGTCGGACATGGCCGGACACTGTGATTTTTTTACAAGTCTGGTACTCATAATAAAAAAAATAATTATTATTGTAAAAAGCTTACGTGGAGATATTATTATTGTCTTCACCAATTTCAAGTCACACACGACACCACTGCATAATGCACACATGCATGTACATGCTACATCACACTGCGGTATTGCTGGTCACATCAAGGATTATCATCACACAGATCTCAAGTAGTGTAACACTCATTCAAATCGCTGTGCGTTTTTCAGCAAACATAGCAACTGTGACATGAGCGTGTAGCGTTTCTGCACATTTCGGATTTGAGCTGGTTTTTCAGCGGCAGATCAAAGACATTCATTTTTACGCAGTCGGCAAAAGACAAAGTGGGCACCTGCTTGCCCATTCTAACTTCTTGTTGCCAGCTCCAAGATCGACAACATGTCACTACTCGAGTTGGCTGAAAGCACCCATCTTTGCAAACGCGATGTGCTCTTTGAACAGCACGTTGTTTCTACGCGACGTTGAATTTCTGACTAACCTTCGCTGCTGCTGTTCCGTCGATCTTGCACAGCGCCTGTGCAACAGGAGCGTAATTGACTGGATTTGCAGAAGACTGCTCCTTTCGATAGAGGCATATCGCAAGCTGGCACACATTTCTGACGCCTTGTTTCCCTGGAACAGGGACGTTTTCAATATTTCAGATTGTACAAGCGCCTCACGTAATAGTTCCTACTGTAGCGAGAAAGCGAAGAAATTTCATTTCAAAACTCCTCGATCGTTTGCTACGCTCAAACTGGACCTACACTGAAGTGGACAGCTCCCTGTCTTGCTGTGAAACCCTCTTGTCACAGGTTGCTGCTCCGACTTCGTGAGACTTCTTCCCAGGCCGAGCGCCATTGTCCTCAACCGTTCTCTTTCCCAGCGACGCTATTTTGTGAATTTCGATGGAAAAGATGGTCCGTTCAAGAAAAAAAGCGCCGGATTCGAATCGAAAATGGTCGGACAATACGGAGCATCAGCAAATCGAATTTTCGATTTGATTATTCGAATGGCAAAAAGAAAATCAGAGAGAAAATTCGAATGAAAAAGAGGTTCAGCATGTAGCGCAGTCCAGTATTTTCGAATCGAGTTTTTTTTAGCTTGAGCAGTTGAGGACTGGGATTTTGGGATGTGCAATGAACGGAGTTGCTGTTGTTTCTCATTGCCTTTGGGGATGACGCGAAGCGGCGGATGCTTCATCCGATTCAGGCTATTGGCGATAGGATCTCTCTTGGAGACCCCTTGAAAAGGCGGATCTCGGCCGAGCTCCTCCGCTATCCCTTGCATATCAGGTGATTTGCGGACGAATAGGTGAGGGTGGGCCCTACACTGCCTCAGCAGAATGAGATCCATGGTAAGGTCGACCCTCAAATATTTGGCGCACTTTGAGTTGCCCTCTCCCTGCGGGGAACTCACGATAGACGCAGATGCCGAGACAACGCCAGCAGGGCTACTGCAGTACTGGGAGCAGGAGGCATACCGGGGCTGGTAGTTGGTGACAAAGCCATGATTCCAGGATACTTGAAATGAAACAAAATGCACACTTGATAAAACGTTTCACAGTTCGAGAGAGAGGAAAGCGTCAAGATTGACAAGAAGTCCGGACTAGTACTTTAGTAAGAACTAGTAGTACAGTAGCTACATGCGCAAGAATGAGTACTCGTAGTGCGCCGTGTACTAGAGCACGCGCGGAGCATTCGAAAAGTATTCGAAAAGTATTTTCTGTTTGCGGGCATTTTTCAGTCGAACAAAGCCCTAGTTTCGACTGATTGAGTGCTTTTCGTGACGATTCTCGAATTTCATTCGAATATTCGATTTGCTGATGCTCCGTAATGTCCGATGTCCGACCGTTATCGTGTCCCCTGGGCCCATATGTTGTAGTCTTTGGGACGCTGAGTCGACTGGTTTTGGTCCGAAAAGGCTGCGATGCAGCGTTCCTCCTTTATTCCCAATCGAACATGGTTGAACAAGCGGTCACGTGCTCCTGGGTGCCCAAATCACCTGGTCACCGCGCCAGCAGGCGACAACTTTCACACCAAGGTTCAACTCGAGTTCAACCCGAGTGACAGGACTGCACCCAAAAAAGGTCAAACAGGCTAGTAAGTTGTACCCTGCAGGCACGGTGACCAGGTGTACGCAGGAGCACGTGACCGCTTGTTCAACCATGTTCGATTGGGAATAAAGGAGGAACGCTGCATCGCAGCCTTTTCGGACCAAAACCAGTCGACTCAGCGTCCCAAAGACTACAACATATGGGCCAATCGCGGTCATCCGTGCTTTTATAAGAACGAAATGGCGCTTTTAGTGACATTTTGCATACAAATCCCCATCTAGTAGGGCGCAGTCACCCAGTTTCGGTGGAAGTGCGAGAGTTCGATTGGGAATAAAGGAGGAAGGGAGCGTCTCAGCTTCCTCGGACCAAGACCATTCGACTCAGCACCCAGAAGACTACAACTGGTGAAAATTTGATTTTAGGGTATACTTCCCCTTTAAGAAGGTGAACTCGCGTTCTTCGCACACTGTAGACAAGGGCAAAGAGATAAAAAATTATGGATCTACATGTAAATCCGAATAAAATCAGCACACGTTTCCGTAAATGAAAGGGTGAGCATAAGCAAATATATATATAATATTAAAATGAATCGAAGGAAACAAAGAGATCCTGTCAGCTTTTCCATTATTAATTTTAGTGCATTCCGCCCAAAATCAGCACACTTTTCGTAAATGAAAGAGTCAACACAAGGAAATGAATCAAAGGGAACTGGTCAACTCACCTGTCATTGAGTAATATTCCGCGAAAGGAGGTCTCAGCAGCGCCGAAACGAAATAAGCCAGGCCAGGAGACGAAATATCCAAAACAGCTCATACAAGAAGCAGTTCCAAAGAAGGAAGTTCCTCGCGCATGCACCCGAACGTTCGAACACGGACTGCACTGCATGCATGCATGCAACACATTCTCGTCTGCCGTGCACGTGCACCGCACGCGGCTAGCACCCGTTGGTAGATCTAATACCGAGCACCTTACGTAGAGACTTACGTAGCCTAAGTGAAATACCGAGCACCTTACGTAGAAACTTACGTAGCATAGCGGTGTCGTTTTTCTTGCCATGTGAACACATAGAAAAGCTGACAGTTACAGGATCGCTTTTCTAAATAAACTGTTTATGCACTCTTGCCAGTCTTGATTGTAGGGATACCGTTTTATTTATTTATTTACATGTATTTTCAAATACCGAAGGCACCCACTTTGATAGTCCAAGGGATGGCCCACGCCTGAAAGAGAATAGATAATAATAGAGAAAAGATACCGGTATGGATCTACAATGTACATGCCGTCGAGTCAGTAGATTATTATTTTTAATTTTATTTATATTTTAATAGGGCAGTCCCCACAGAAGGTCTTCTTACGGGGTACGGTAGCCAGAAACATAAAAAATCTGTGCCCCGGCACTGGTGCGCCGGTATACGCAGTACGTCTACCCTTTTATTCATTTTTTAATTTTACCTGTACTGGCCCAATAATAGGGTCCAGCGGATAATGCTCCAAACATGTTCGTATAATGCTTATCATAATGCTCCAAAAACTACCTTGTAATGCTGATTATAATGATTCAACAAGGGCTATAATGCTCTTGGTTTGGAACAAAAATGGAAGAAAGGCTACGCATTGTCAAACTTCCAGGAAAGGATGCATTTAGTCGCATGATCTGCCTCCAAGGCTGAAGCTGCTACAATATCTCTCACGAGCTCCGCCACTTCTTAGCACTATAAGACATGATCGCGCCTCCATTGGCTGCTCTCCATCGGATCCATTGCAACTTTGATGCAGGACTGTGGCTGAATAGTGGGTGTATCAAATCTTTTCCCTTGCTTCAGTATCCATGTAGTGAGAGGTGAAACCATTATTGCTGGTGATCATTTGGATGCTGGAAGCTTATCATAGGAAGTGGTATTCCTGCCTGCAGGTAAGCTGTCACTGCTTCCACTCTGTGAAAAATGTTTCCATCTGAAACAGCTCAAGTGAGGCCAGTTCCTGAGAGACGATGCCAGATCGAGATCCCTCCCATTTGCAGAAATCCTGAAACACGTGGTCAGACTGGCGTTATTTTGCCGCTCTACATCCAGATATCCTCTGCTTGCCGCTGGCTGTCTTCTTCTCCTGAGGTTGCGTGGAGACAAATGGTTGGCCACAACACTCAAGTTCTTTTCTGATAGCACTTGACTGTAGGCCTTGCATTACAATCGTCCACGACAAACTGTACGTGCTTCACCAAGACACGCGCTGCTGAGCACTCAAATCGACTTCAAGGTACTGCGTCCGTGAGAAATTCTAGCTCTTTTCGAGCCTGCTGAGCTGGACTCGGCAAAGGCAGTTATTTGGAACAAGCTCTTTCTGTTTATAGCCGCTCCTTCTTTCCAGGTCCAAATTTATAAAATGATCAGTGTTTCCCGTTGTATTTCAGTATCGCAAGAGATGCTATGGCCAGAGCCTATGGCATAAAAGGAAAACTCCTCTTCGTCTGTTTGATCATTCACTTCGCGTCCGTCTAGTCTTCTCCGACATGGCTCTCCATGATTTCTAAAAAGAACTCCTCGTAAATCATTGTTACGGATTTTGCGACCAGCCTCTGTTGCAACGTTGGGCATGCTACATCTAATCACCTGTACTAGTACATCAGGATCTACCTGACTATGCTTTCAAATTTGAGTGCGGATGCAGATTTTCTCGCTCTGCGGTTTTCTTAGCTTATGTCCCAAGTATGTCTAGCAGTACCTCCAGGAGTTGCTGCATCAACCTTAGTAAGGATCTGGCGTCAGAGGACCATGCCTTCTTCGTCAAGCTGCTTCTCGGAGCAAGGGTTCGGAGCACGGACATCCGAGTGCCATTGATACTTTCAGGGCAGGAGAGGTACGTATAAAGTAACTCTTTCCTCGGTAGCTGGACCACCGACGAGCCCCTTGAAAGAGATTATGCCCAAACCACTCCAGCTGGCGGATGAAACCCCCAACACCCGTCTCTCCGCCCAGCGACGCCAGTCACACGACTTTCCCTTGGCATGTAGCCTGCCTCGCCGTTCCCGCTCAACCATGGCCAAGGCTTTCCTTGCTTGCGTGCTGAGCGCATGGAACTCCCTGCCTCGGAGAATAGGGGGTGGTAGTACTATAAGTATAACACAGTGCTCTATGACATCGCTACTCTACGTGGAATGAAACCAGAGCCAGAGTGGCAGAGGGCTCATAACGGGTGATAGCAAAGTGTGTGCGGACAAGAGCGGTAAAATATTTTGGGCTGGATACAGTGCGAATGGCAGCCGGGAGGGAGTTCCATGTGGCAGTGGTGACAAAGAGAAAGGTGGCACGGGTGGGTGTGCTGGCTCTAGCAGGTGGGAGTAGATGTTGGGGGCGCCTGGCGCTGTTTGACACTGAGTAGCCTAGGTCCTCCAGGGTCGTCATCTGGCTATTGATAAGGTGGTGGAGCTCAAGAAGGCACTGAATGTATCTTCGCTATGCGAGGCTGGGCCACTGGAGGTGCGCGAAGAGTGAGGCGCTTTCGGCCCCGTTTGAGGAGGGTACACGCCATACTGCCGCAGGATCACACGTGCCACTCTTGCCTGTATGTAGCCGTTCAAGGGTAGTAGCCTGAGCACTGGAGAGTTGAAATTAAAGCGGCTGGCTACGGTTGGGTGATACGCTTGGTCATGTGGATCAGCAGGACTGCTCGCTGGCGAAACTTTGTCGTGATGGTGGCGAGACTGGCGACGTGGTTGGTGAAGTCGAGGTTAGAGTCCAAGATGACTCCAAGGTGTCGGTGAGTCGTTACATCAGACACGTCATCTCCCTGCATTCTCAGGTGCGGAGTCGGATGAGTAGGGTGGGCACGTTCTGCACGACTTCTAGGAGAGAACTGCATGGTGCAAGACTTCGAAGTGTTGAAGCACCCTCCGACTGAATCAGCCCACTGCAGAACGCCATCAGTGGCGGCCTGGAGGGGGTGGACCATTTGTTGTTGGTTAGGTCCTCCGGCTGCTCTCCCAAGAGTAGTGTCATCGGCAAATAAGAGCACACCAGTAGTGACATCAGACGATATGGTGCGAGGAAGGGCATTAATGTAGAGAATGAAAAGAATGGGGCCCAAGGTGAGATCCCTGGGGAACGCCTGCAGAAACTGGGTGGGTCGACGACTTGGCAGAGAGAACTTTGACACAGAAGGAACGGTTTCTGAGGTAGTTGGTGAACCAAGAAACGGCTTCAGGGGATATGATAGTAGCGAGCTGACGGAGAAGAACAGTGTGCGGTACCTTGTCAAACGCTTTCGCGAAATGCAAGAATAGAGCGTGGTAGTCAGTGCGCCTGTCGAGTGCTTTAGCCACTCTTGAAGACAGGACAATTAGCTGATCGAGTGTCGACTTGCAGGAGACGAAGCCATACTGGTGGTCGGTAATTAATCCCTGCCTATTGAGGAAGCTGGTGAGGTGCTCGGCGATGATGGCGTCCAGAATCTTAGCTATGGCCGGCAGCAGGGAGATAGGACTGTAGCTAGCTGGCTCCGCAGGTTTAACTGGATGCAAGCAACCGACGCCTTGTAAACCTGCTACATGAACTTGCTGAACTAAGTTACTTGCTGAACTACAGGCTCTCTTTCTCAATCTACCCCCCACCCGCTCCCCCTGTTCTTTCTCTTTCCCTCATTTATCTGGTGCGTCCAGAGCGTGACGATGTCGAGACCAGTTGGTCGACGGAGCGTCTGGTAGGCCCAGACAGATCCTGCCGGCAATTCTTTCGGCAAAATATCGAAGAATTGAAAGAGCGGAAATTGCCGGCAAAATCGGAGCAAAATATCGAGATGTTGGGTAAAATCGATGCCTGTTTAGGCACCCAAGATGGCAGAGGTCGTATCTGCTCACGGGGAGACAGATGAATCCCGGGACATACCACCCTGGGGCCTAATAAATTACAACTCCGAGGAGAGGGCAACTTTGTCTATGGTTGTTGTTTATTTAGAACAAAGATTATTTAGAACAAAGAGGAAGAAATGTTTCATGTGCATGCGCATATCTGGTGAGGGAGCTGACGTCATGTAGGACTCCATGGTGGGACACCTTATCGAATGCCCCGGCCACGTCGGCAGCTAGAACTCGTGTCATCATGGTCTGCCTCCGACCCACGACCAGGCAGCACTGGAATGTGCGACTTTATAATTACTCATGTTGGAGACCAATGGAGTGAGAGGATCTAGCCTGGAGGAGGTCAGGTGTTCCATCCTAGGCCATGTCTACGTCTAACTATGAATGTGTCCCTATGGCCCTACACTCGTCACCCTCACCACACTCACAGTCAGTGGCTTGAGTGGGACTACATGTACTGCCCCACTACTGGCACTAGGCCACTAGTGGCACAGTACTGTCTGACACTAGCTAAATAAATACGAGTAGATCATCTACATGACTGTACTATAAAAGTACTCAGTAGTATTACATGTAGTAGTAGCGTTAATGATCCATCCAGTCCAGTACACCGGTAGATCTACACGGTGCCGCTAAGTTCGATCCAGTGAATCAACGCAACATCCAGGTGTTCGTAGGTCTTCTATCCACTGCGTAGTACTTCGATTGTACGAATCCATCAGCCCCGGACCCGGATTCGCCAAATTTGTGCATGTTCGATTGTACGAATCCGGATCCCGAGAGCACGGATTCGGATCCAGTCAACCCACCTCCCAGAGACGGATTCGACGGATTCGACGGATTCATTTCGATAGTACGACTCGTATCTACTCAAAACTCGCAATATGCGTACACTAGGTCAAGAGTTTACCACAACGCGTACAGAGATACTGCGGGATGAGCTGTAGCAACGCGGTTGCTAAGGCCTTGAAACGGATTATCGGTTGTGCACATTCGATTGTATCCGTCCGATCGAAGTGATCTGGTCGGCGGGGATATACCGGATCGATATCCAGTTTCTACAATCGAATGCAGCCTAAATTATTTGCGGAAAAAACTCTCGAAAACTTGCGCAAGAAATTGCGGCAGAAAGTAACAAAAAATGCGACGAAAAGTGCGGAATGATGCAGAACTTGCCAGGAATTCGCGGAATTATTTGCAGAAAATTGCGGATTTCTGTCCCCGGGGAAAATTGCGATTCCGCGGCCGCGTTTTTTCCGCGTTTTTTTAAAAGACCGCGTTTTCCGCGTTTTTTGAACTTTTTTGTTGCACTACACGTACACACGTACACAGTGCACTGTTCGGTCAGCTACATGTACGTCTCATCGTGGCGGCTTTTTACTCAAATATGACGAGTGCTTACACCAGAGACTTGTAACTGATTGATTTCACTACATACTCACTGAAAATTGCCGCACATCAATATTATTCACCGCATATTTACCGCATATTTACCGCAAATTATGCCATATTTTGCCGCGTTTTTGCGATTTTTTTCCACAATTTTCCCCGGGGACAGGGATTTGGGCCAAATCACGAAATTTGTTGCATCGTATATCTACTCCGGAGTCGTACTGTGTACATGTACATGTAAATAACCTACAGCAGTACAGGATCACGGAAAGAACTGCGTGAAAAGTGCATACAAATGTGAGATATAGTGCAGAAAACAACAAAAAATGCGGGAAATAGCAGATTTTGCTGAAAATCGCGGGTTTGGGCCAAAATCGCGAAATTTGTTGCATCCGTGGAATCGCGATTTCCTGGAGGGTCAGGGCGACCAGGCCTTTTTTTTATTTGCGCTCCTTCCCCCGCCCTGATCTCACATACCGATGTAAATCCTTTATCTCAGCATTGCTAGCTTTTCACAAAATAATTTTAGGATGTTTTTCGATGGGCGTCGATGCTGTCTCTTGTTGTATGGAGGATAGTACTATGCCCGTACAAAAGGCCTTACCTGCAACATCCATCACCAACGCAGCTCCGCACACTTATTAGAGCAGAGCTGAAACAGCTCGGCTACTTAGTGCGCAATATATAGTATAGTATTGTGTGTCAGTTGCAAAGACTTCTGGGGAGAATGAAACGACAAGGTTAGAATTTAAAAATACAACGAAACAGGAGCCTCTCAGAAGTGGCGGTGCAAGACAGTAATGATGACAAAGCCAGCAAGTCCTCGGCAGTGGGCACGGAACTGATCACTGTTTAAAATGTAATTCGGTGCAAACAAACCACGGCCTCAGTGACCCGGAGTATAGTCAAAGGGCATTGCATAACCGTTGTAACGTTACAAGGCTGCAATGTGATGGGGGACGGGAGGAGAGAGAGAGAGAGGGGGGGGGGGTAGCTTCTGCAAGAAAAAATAGGTGTGATAAAATCTGTTTGATCGTGCGATATTTTAACGGAAAGAAAAAACTTGAAATTCTTGTACGCTTGAACATGTGGTCAACTTGATGACTGTACGCATGTTTGTTCAACGGTGGTATCAAGTCACATACTCTCTCGCGCACAGATACATACACACATACAAATACTTCAGGTGCTGAGGTAATTTCTGAGATCGTGAAGGGATAAGCATGACCTGAAGAGAACAACTGGAGAGAGCATTCTATAAGTCTGGCCCATAAGGGAAAGAACAGACCTTTTGGAGCGCACATTCGTCCGGAATGGCATGACAATGCGTCATTCACACAACACGCTGAGCACTGCCAGCCAGAGTCAAGCTCATACATACAGAGCTGGATGCAGTGATGATACCTTCATCAAGATTCACATTTCAACTTATCAGGGCAGGTTGTGCGGGTAGCTGGCTGAATGCGCTGTTGCCGTACAGGATATTCTAACATCGTAACTTTCACAGTGCCCAGATAGTACAAAACAGCCAGCAAGTTAGCTGCTGTTCAGATCTGGAGGGCTGATCTGACGTTGCTGTGATCCACTAGTGGTTCCCATCGCTGCGGGCAAGCCAACACTGGGCATAGCACTCACTGCGGCGCCACCATTGTGATGGTGATCTGTGAAGTGTCCAGAGAGAATAGACAACAGAGGGAAACCAGCTGTCGAGATAAACACTTGCCAGTTTGCGATGGGGGGGGGGGGGAAAGATTCAAGTAGGGTGATACCTAGCAGACGGGGGAGAATGCAAGACAATTCTTGCCCAGCGAGAATGCAAGACAATTCCTGCCCAGCGAGAATGGAAGACAATTCCTGCCCAGCGAGAATGCAAGACAATTCCTGCCCAGCGAGAATGCAAGACAATTCCTGCCCAGTGAGAGTGCAAGACAATTCCTGCACAGTGAGAATGCAAGACAATTCCTGCCCAGCGAGAATGCAAGACAATTCCTGCACAGCGAGAATGCAAGACAATTAACGCCCAGCCACGGAAGCAAACACTCAATTCGGCCTACAGCTCAGAACATAAAATATAAACCATGTGGTCATGCATATACATGCACAGTCAATTTAGGGGTGAAACGGTTACCCTTTAAGGTAACAAACGGGTATCTGGCTTAACGGGCGGGTTATCGGGTACCCTTTATCCGCCATACTATTTCCAAAAACGTTGCATTTGCTTGGGATCGTAAGCGCAACATGTATTTTACAGGCATTCTGATAGGAGAGAGATTTTCGGGCAACAATTTGCTACAGTAGCCTTCCAGATTTCACGCCAGGAGGATACGCGAAGTCATGCAAGTACACTACATCGCGACGAGCACAGTGTGCACAATCACCTGATCACTGCGCTACATGCTAACAGTCAAAATTGTTGTAGCTTCAATGGATACCGTGATATGTAGCATGATTGAACCCGTACCCGGGTTACCCGGATCACCCCTAACAGTCATAGCCAAAGACATCCCACCCACGTGCCGAAAGCAGCGCCAAGGATCATGCAACCGCTGCGGCCCTCGGATCATTTTTGCGAACATGCATGATGTCATCGAAGTGGAAACGCGGCGCTACTTTTGACCGTGCTCGCGGGTTGGATTTCTATGCCCACGGCTGTACATGTGCAGGACTACACAATGTACAACTATTTTCATCGCACCACAGCTGACCTGGGGCAGTGCTAATCGCTCCGTCAGCAGTTGTAGCCACTGGCACAAACAAGCTTTTCATTGCAGCCATGTCACCGCCCATCTGCGATACAGGTCTGGACGGTGGCCCTGATGCAGGTTGTTGCCGAGAGTTGCTCATCGTATTCGCAGCCACGTTTGCATAGGTCAGTGCCTGCAAGTCCTCCAGGTTATTCACAGACATCTGATTGTTGGCAGGATCGTAAGTGCCTGCATTGGCATACTGTGGGCCAGACTGACCAGCAGAATTCACTGGTTGCTGCTGCTGGACCATATGCTGTTGCTGTTGTTGTTGAGATATCTGATGCTGAGATGGTGTAGGAACTGCTTGCTGCTGCTGCGCTTGATGAAGCAGCTGTTGCTGACCTTGTTGCTTTGGCTGTTGGTGCTGCTGCTGCGTCGGATGATGAACTTGTTGATGGTGGTGTTGGGGCTGCTGCTGCTGATGATGCTGTTGTTGCATAGGAATAGTGGGATGTTGCATTGCCTTGCTTGGTACCTGCTTACCATATGATGGGTCCATAATGCTCTGTTGCATCGGCTCACTTAGCGACTCTGTTGAGGAGCCCAGATACTTTGGCACTGCTACTAAAGGCGGCTGCTGCTGCTGCTGTTGTTGTTGCTGTTGCTGCAGCTGCTGGTGATGATGTTGCTGCTGCTGGTGCTGCTGCTGGTGCGGTGGAACATTGGCATGCATGGTTAAGTGACTGTTAGCAGCTCCTGACTTCTGGTCATGGTTCTGAGCTGGGAATTGGCCAGGATGCTGCGAGGATCCTGAGGGATAGGCCTGCTGAACACTGAGGGGTCCTCCGGAAGTGTTCTGCAGCGGCTGGTGCATGGATGCTTGGCCAGGGTTTCGCCCAGATGAAGGCCCGCTACCACCATGGTGTGGTGGGACAAAATGACCAGAATGGCCAACTGATGGATCTGCACTTGCAGGCAGTCCTGAGGATGGCTGGTGTGGTTGTTGCTGCTGTTGGTGGACACGCTCGTTGGCTGTGTGACTTTGGTAGTTGAAACTCTGCACAGAGGCAGTACCAGCATGCGGTGTTACTTGGCCACCGTAGGGCGGTACTCCTGGTGTTTGTGGTACACTATCGCCGGCATGTTGTTGGTGCTGAGTCTGCAATTGGTGCAGCTGTGCTTGCTGCTGCTGCTGCTGCTGTTGCTGCTGCTGGTGCTGCTGTTGCTGCTGCACATGCTGGTGTAAAACCTGCTGCCGCAACGGCTGACTGAGAGATGCATGGTCTTGGCTGGTGCGGGCAGCTCCTGAGTGGTGATGCTGCTGCTGCTGCTGCTGCTGCTGATTGGATGGGTGGCGCAAGTACGGGCTAGGGAAAGCACCGGACTGCGTTTCAGCTTCTGAATGGCCATGCTGTGTAGACTGGGACAGCGGATGGCCATTCGAATGGGTCTGCTGCTGTGTTCCGGACTGCTGTTGCTGGCTGTACTGTGACGGCTGGTGTGCTTGTTGCTGCAGCTGCTGAGATGGTGCTGACTGAGAGGGCATGGTGTTGTGGCCACTGTTCTGATAGCCAGTTTGGTTGAATTGTTTGCTAGCCATAAGATTGAGATGCTGTTGCTGCTGCGCGACCATGTCCTGCATCAGCTGCGCATGCGCTTGGGAAGCACTGGCGGCGTGCATTGCTACTTGCGGTCCCTGTGCTGAGTTTGTGTGCTGCTGCTGCTGCTGGGGCAGTGTGGCGGAAACAGTCTGAGCTGGAACAACAGTAGTGGGGCCAGGGTGCATTTGGTGTTGGGTTACGGTGGAAGTCTTCTGCACTGGCCCTGTCTGGTGCTGCTGTGGAGGTTGCTGCTGCTGTTGTTGCGGCTGCTGCTGTGGTTGCTGCTGCTGCTGCGGCTGTACTGGAGCAGTCTGCTGCAGGTACGCTGGATCCGGGACGTACTCATCCGACGCAGTCCTGTGGTGAGTCTGGTATGGCGCTACTGGCGCTGCTGGCACACCTGCGGGGGCTTTGCCGATACTGGAGTTACTCATAGACAACAGCGGGTGTCCAGGCCGGGACCCTGCACTACCAAAACGCGCCAACTGGCCATCGGACGGCGTCGAAGAACCGCCGCTGTAC